>NC_034598.1:13963640-13975700 GCF_900095145.1 Mus pahari
CCCCCGAGCTCGTGTCTCTAGCTGCATATGTAGCAGAAGATGGCCTAGTCAGCCATCATTGGGAAGAGAGGCCCCTTGGTCTTGCAAACTTTATATGATCCAGCACAGGGGAAGACCAGGGCCAAGACATGGGAGTGGCTGGTTAGGGGAGCAGGGACCGGAGGAGGGTATGTGCAACTTTCAGGATAGCATTTGAAATGTAAATAAAGAAAATATCAAATAAAAAAATTTAAAAAAAAAGAGCATAAAGAAGGCATCAGTCAATGTGGGTAGGTCCTGAGACATTTTCAAACCATGGGTGATCATGATTTAATTAGTAAACAACTTACATCGCTGTTCTTCTCAATAAAATATATAAGTAGCACATGTGATTTTGGAAGTCTAATATCATTTTGCATGATTTTTATGAGAGTTAAAGAAATGAAAAGTCATGGTGCTAATAATTTCTGTGTAGCAAAGCTGCATGGAGGAATAAGAAAATTCTAATTTTTGAAACAGGTGAGATAAATTATTCAAATTTACACCAGGAAATCAAAACTAGCAATATCTTTATAGACAATAAAAAAACACGAGAATCTGAAATATTTTATAAGGAAGTTATGGAAATTATTTTGTAATGACAACCCCAAACGGGCAGGTATATGCATGTCAGAATTCCAAAGAATGTCACAGCATCAGATAAGGGAAAATTTGACAATATGTGTTGGTTTTCTACATACTTAGGTCCTCTAGAATTATGACGCTTTATTCAATCAATGGCACTTTATAGTTCTTTGTGGGAATCATGAAAAATAGAATGGTATGTGGACTGGTTTATCTATATATTTTCAAATCCTTGCTATAAAGCAAAGAGATTATTAAAGAGAAACTTTCAGGAAAAACATAAAGCATAGTTGTTTCTGAACAATTCTTACTTGAACATTTTGGTGAAAATCAAGTAAGTGTCAGTATCTATATACGTAGGAAGGATGTCTATGTTTGAAGCAAATATCAAGAGAAAAAAAAGACAGAACTTCATGCAGGAAAGAGCATAAGCAATGGTGCACAGAAGGTTGAGCCACTTACAGAAATATGCACACAAATAATTATTCATTTTAGTGCCCCCAAGATTAAAAACAGAATCTAGAAAATTAGGAGTGGAAACTATCAAGAATGCTCTAACAAATATATTTTATTTATATAATCATTTTCAGTACATACAAAATTTATATTATAAAACTTGCTATATAAGATTTATAACGTTTTAATGAGCTTTAACACATTAAAATATAAAACCAGACAGCTAGCACATTTTGTATTTTGTACTGCAAAGAGGCATAAGTATATTTTATGTTTTATGTTATACTACAAGTAATGATCAGAATATAATGTGAAAATACTGGATGAATAATATGCGGGGAACACTATGATAGCAGAAATAAATAAGGAGCTACAAAGAAATACAATGTGCTATTTTTTTGTTAGCAGAAAAGATAGCAGATAAAATGATTTTTACAGAATCTTTTTCAAAATGATTAAGAGCAGACATTATAAGTATCAAGAGAGAGGAACATAATTTGAAGATGTGTGAAAATGTAGTAGGAATTTTTGAGAGAACAAACTACAGAATTTCTTCTCTTCAGGCATACTTGTTTATTATAGTGATACAGGAAATATGCTGGAAAGAGCAAATTTAGGAAAAAAAGAAAAAGAAAAGACAAGACAAGAAAACTGAGAAGATGCAAGGACCCTGTAATTCCCTTGAGTAATGTATGGGTAGAGATTTCTCAAAATGCAATTTTTCCTTCAGGCCAAATGGAATTTTTCAGCTGGAGAAAAGAAGCTCAGGGGCAAAATGCTACTTTAACAGGGGAATTACAACTGTTAAGAAAAAAAAAAATCAGAGTACATATTAACTAACAAGATGAAAGAGCTTTGCGAGTGTCTGTGTTTTGTGTGTGTGTGTGTGTGTGTGTGTGTGTGTGTGTGTGTGTGTCTGATGCTAAGGAATTTACAAGGATACAATGTATCTTTACAAGACATATTTTTTATTGGTTATTTTATTTATTTACTTTTCAAATGTTATCCCCCTTCCTGGCTTCCCCTCTACAAAATCCCTATCCCATCCCACCTCCCCCAGCTTCTATGAGGGTACTTCCCCACCCACCCACCCACTCCAGTTTCACTGCCCTAGCATTCCCATATCCTGGGAATCAAGCTTCTACAGGACCAAGGGCCTACCCTCCTACTGTAACCAGGTAAGTCAAACCTCTGATACTTATGCAGCTGGAGTCATGGGTCCCTTCATGTATACTCTTTGGTTGGTGGTTTAGCTCTGGGGAGGAGAGTATGATTGGTTGATATTGTTCTTCCTATGGGGTTGCAAGCCCCTTCACCTCCTTTGGTCCTTCTCCTAACTCTTCCATTGGGGTCCCTGTGCTCAGTATGATGGATTGGCTTTGTGCAGCCTCACCTGTATTGTTCAGGCTCTGTCAGAGCCTTTCAGGGGACAACTATACCAGGCTCTTGTCATCAAGTATTTCTTGACACCAACTATTGTGTCTGGGTTTGGTGTCTGCAGAAAAGAAGGGTCCCTAGGTGGAGTGAATTCATAAATGAATGAAATGTTTATTAGTGTGTGAAATATGTGGAAACCATGTTCTTTGTTTACATGCATGTGTTACACTGAAATCAAAATTTTAAATTTGTTGTCCTTGGTGTTAATATCATAATGGTAGGGGATGCTAGGGAAGAAGCAAATGGATAAATAGACCTTATGTAACCACCTGCTTCCCACATACCATATGAGATATAGGAATTCAGTATGTCACCTTTCAGTAAGATAATTTAGGATCAACCTTCAGCAATTAATTGGTACAAAACTAAGTTAAAAGGTTTAAGAAGATGATAATTTCAGTAGTTCTATTGGGAAATATGTCAACTACTTGAAGCTGACTCTCAAGCTCTGGCTCTCCTTTGATAGGTTCACAGTAAGTATTCATTTGCCTTCACTGCTTACTGAGTAAAGCCTCACCACTGGCTGAGTGTAAGGAATGCTGAGCTTTAAGACAAACAGGAATTTAACTGTCTGAAGGAGGAAAACACAAGCAAAATCAGCAACAGTTGTGACTCTTATTCATTCCTTCCTGAACCAAACTAAAAAAAAAAAAAAAAAAAAAAAAAAAAAAAAAAAAAAAAAAAAAAAACATGACAAACTGAGAAATAACAAGTGCTATTAGTTATGAGGCCCTGAGACTGGCTCTTAGCTGCCTAGGAGTTCCACCTAAATAATATCAAGCCAAAATGTTTTCCCTTTGTTTGCAGAAAAGAGGGGAGTTCATTTCACTCTCATACTCAAGACCCATATCACCATTACTCCCTCCCTAAAAATCCCTGCCATTTGCCCTCCCTTCAGAGTCACATGCCCTGCCCTTCAGTGCGTTTGTGAACTTAATGCTCTTACTGTCTTCTTTCTTTCCTCTTCATCCTGGTCCTTGACAAGCATCTCCATGTTACCTAACCTATGGGTTTCTTTCTCTTCTTAGTACATCTTATAATACTTTTATAAATGAGGCCAATAATTTGCACAAGTAGACTTGTGAACATTATTGACATTACACTGTGGCAAAATAAATGATGAGTCAGTGTTAGCAAGGTAATGGAGAAGCAGCAAATATAAAACTAGGTGCAGAGTTGAAATAAAGGAGTGTAGAGGAGGATCTACCCTCTTACAAGAGAAAATCTATGAGTAGCTATGTAGACAGTAACTTTTTGTACTAAATTTACATCAAGAAGGCAACATCAGGCCTAGAAAGAAGAGTTCTTTTATTGATATTTCAATAGGTGAACAGAATATTCTCAAACCAGCTTTGTACTGTTATATAGTTTGCAGCAGTCTAAAAGTATTGCAAATTATGTAGCAATCGTAATTTTATGAATTTGTTTTCTTGCTTTGAAAGTTCTGGGTGTTGTCATAATATTTTCTTAGTTTGACTCTAGGTTGAGAAGGCATAATGGCATGCACCTGCAATCCCAGAATTAGGAGAATAAGGTGTAAAAATGAGCTCAATGGAATCCTGGTTTAAAAGGGAGTTTCAGTCCCTCCTAGGCAATATCACTTTTTTCCCTCCTAGACCTTATCACTTTGAAAATATTTTTATTTGTCCAATGAGACAACATTGGTGTGAATTAAATTTCCATTTGCAACTGGAGTTAGCTCCTAAGATAGATATGTGTTCATATTCACCGCTCCTTTTAGTTCTAAGATTTATTTGGTGTCCTGTGTGTGTTGCCTCATTCTGAGAGTTTCTGCATGTTTTGGTTCTGTTGATTTATAGCAACTTGTACTCTTGTTGGTTTTTTTATCCCATCTTGCTCTTACTTTTTTTTTTTTTTCTTTTGCACTCTTTACTCTAGGATAATCTGAGCCCTGAAGAGAGGTATTTTATGGGGATAATGCCTTAAGGCTGAGTGTGTCAAGGTCTCTTACTCTCTGAATAATTCTAGCTGTTAGTCTCCGTACATATTTTTATCTGCCACATGAAGAATATTCTCAGATGGTGGTGGAGTAAGGCTCTGATCTATGTGTATTGCAGAAGATCATTAGGAGCAACTTTATTGATATTTTTAATAGAATAGTAACATTGAATTTTACTCTAGATTCCTGAGCTACTTAGTTTCAGATTCTTGTTCATCCATGTAGTATTGGGTATGCAATCCATTTCATAGAGTAGGACATAAGTCCAATCAGTATGTTACATTCCCACAAGTGTCTCATTGGGGAAACCAACAATTTGCAAGTGTATGCTTCCTACCCATCATTAGATGTCGGACACTAAAAAAACTCAAAAGCATCTTTGGAGGTTCCTTGTCTCATAATTGTATAACAGGCACTTTTAAATATTTAAACTTATTTTAATTTTATTATTTTATTCATGCATTTTTAATTGCATATTTATTTTGATTTCCAAGCTGGTGTTTTTATAGTATTCCTGAATATTCAAATAAATTTATTTGTTTCACACAATTTTTTCTTGGCCTCTTTCCTACTCTTTATCTTGTCCTTCTGAAGTTTAATTTTTTGTTATCATTTTATATTGTTATAATCCCTTACAAGTCTATTTTCTAATGACATACAGTGGGATAGAAGGATCCACACTGGAGAAAAGAAGATGAAGAATTTAGAGAATTGGAGGAAGAGGAAGCTGTATGTAGAATATATTATGTAGAAAAAATAATTTATGTAAATAGAAAAAAAGAAATATTTTAGTTGAAAAATATTATGAATATATATATATATATGAATATATATTATTCATATATATATAAATAATATGCATATATCCCTCTTCCTTTCCTGCCTCCAGCTACCCTTCCCTCAGCTCATGCCTGACCGAGACTCAAGTTTAGAGTTTCATTTTATTTTTAATATTTTCCTATGTATTTATATGTGTGTTTGTATATAAGTCTAGGCAACCTATAAGGGAACTGTTTCCCAGAAGAGTCTAATTCTCCTTTTTCAAGCAGTCATTGCTTGTTTGTAGCTCTTCATCTAGATGTGTGATTCTGCAGAATTTCCCCTTCCATGTTTTTATGTCCGTTGATCTTCCCAATGTTCAGTTCATATGTATGAAGCCATTCCAAGACAGACTGTAGGAAACTTCCTAGTATTCTAGATCTTACCATCTTTCCATGTCCTCTTCTCAGGTGTTCTCTGAACTGTGGCTAAACAGATGTTGTCTTTTGGGGATTGAGAGAGGGCCCATTTGCTGAAGATATTACAAATGTAAAATATAGGAGTTGCTGATTACTGCGGGATTGATTTTAAAGCCTCCTTCTGTAGTCTAACCTCTGTGATTCCAGAAAATGCTATACCAGCTACCAAGTAAGGGAAGCAATTTAATTTTCCTACTTAGCTCCTAGGAACTATAGCAAGGGCCAGTATAAAGACATATACACAAATGTGAAATAAATATCACTCACATTTTAGTGGCAACTGACAGCTAAGCATATGGTCCACTCAATAGTCATGAAATCATGTTTGGAAACCTAGTGAGCTGCCCAGGTTCATGGAACCTAGATAGGTATTTACTACCATGATAGACAAGAATAATTTCTTAGTATATTCAAAATCTTATTCTTATACCAAAGATACATATAGCTACCAAACTTCATCAAAGAACTTTATCACAATTTAAAAGTGTCATTGAAAACCCGAACTATACGCAGATATCAGCAGATTGCAGGCAGTCCAGCCCCAACAAATATGTCTATATCATAACTACTGCTTATAAGACCTAATCTTATTGAAACAGAGAATATAGAATGAAAAAAGAAAACAATGAAATACAAATATACATGAAGAAAAGGAATGAATTTGGTGGTGGGATCATTCTCTCTGTTCTGAGCTATCCATTGATGAATATCCACAGAATATGAAGTAATAGGCAAACAAAAACGTTCTGGCCCTTACTAACTTCCATTAATCATGAGTCTAATCCTCTTAATCAACCTGAACAATATTGGTTCTTGGGTTATTAAGAGCATCGAGAAGACAAAATTTAGACAAATTTAGCTTGTCAAGGTTATTTAAATAGAGAAATAGACATATTGTGTGACACTCACATTTGTAGACCAAGAATTCTAAGGAGCAATAGAGGATACATAACAGTTATAAACAGAAAAAATTTGTTACTATACAGAAATTGAGTAACTAGCACCACATTTACAGACATTTACTAGTTTGTAACTTTTCCTCAGCTGTTGAAAAAACTAAATTACTGATTGAACAAAGGAAGTATTGCATCTAAGCTAAACTGGTGAACCAATGAGAATATTGCCATTACAGGACCATGCATGCATGGCTGCCTCAAGCTATTTATCAAAAAAAAAAAAAAGAAAAAAAAAGGTTGCTTGTCCACATGGAGGATACTCACTAAAGGTACTTGAAGGAGAAGTCTGGACTCCCAGCCTTCTTCTTCCCTTCTATCTTCAAGTTTACCTGCAGTGAAGGAGAAACTAGTCACTGGAATGTCAGATTCACATCCCTGACCATCAGTAGGCTTACTCTAGACTTTGTTATTGCTGTAATGATCTACTTGAATATTGAATTTCACTGTGAAACCTCTTATTCTGTATGTCAACACGGCCGTTCTGCTTCTTTTTTTTTTAATTTATTTTCTTTTATTACATTTCAAATGCTATCCCGGAAGTTCCCTATACCCCCTCCCTGCCCCTGCTCCCCTACCCACCCACTCCCATTACTTGGCCCAGGCCTTCCCTTGTGCTGGGTCATATAAAGTTTGCAAGACCAAGGGGCTTCTATTCCCAGTGATGACCGATTAGGCCATCTTCTGCTACATTTGCAGCTAGAGGCACAAGCTCAGGGGGTACTGGTTAGTTCATATTAATGTTCCACCTATAGGGTTGCAGACCCCTTCAGCTCCTTGGGTACTTTCTCTAGCTCCTCCATTGGTGACCCTGTGTTCCATCCAATAGCTGGCTGTGAGCATCCACTTCAGTGTTTGCCAGGCACTGGCATAGCCTCACAAGAGGCCGCAATATCAGGGTCCCTTCAGCAGAATCTTGCTGGCATGAGCATTAGTATCTAGGATTGGTGACTGATGACGGGTTCTGCTTCTTAATGGAAATGTTTGCAATATACCCTGAGCAGAGAACTCCACACTTAACAACATGTGCTTGGGTGGGTGTGGATTGCTGTCAATAACACTTATGCAAATATGTCTGGTTTTATTGTTATTTATTTATTTTTATTACTTTTATTTTTTTTTAAGTCGAGTCATTATTAAACTCCTGGTCCACCCTCCCACAGTTCTTCATCCCATTTCTCCTCCCCTCTGTCCCCTACCCCTACTAGGGCTCCCTCCTCTCTGGGGCCTCAAGTCTCTCCAGAGTTAGGTGCTTCTTCTCCCACTGAGGCCAGTGTATGTATATGTGTCAGAAGCCTCAGACCAGCTCTTGTAGGCTATCTGGTTGGTGGCACAGTGTCTGAGAGATCTCAGGGTTCCAGGTTGATTGAGACTGCTGATCTTTCTATAGGATTGCCCTCCTCCTCAGCTTATTATAGCCTTTCCATGATTCAACCACATTCGTCCTTGACTTCCATTGGTTGGGTTTAACTATCTGCATCTGAAAATTTCAGATACTCGGTGGCCCTCTCAGAGGACAGCAATAATAGCCTTCTGTCTGTAAGCAAACCATAGCATCAGTAATAGTGTCAGGCCTTGCAGCCTCCCATTGAGAAAGATCTAAATTTGGTCTGATCCCTGGACCACCTTTCCCTCAGTCTCTTCTCCATTTGTATCTCTGCAATTCTTTTAGACATAAAAAATTCTGTGTCACAGTTTTTGACTGTGGGGTGGCAACTCATCCTTCCACTTGATGCCTTGTCTTTCTAATGAAGGTGGACTCTACAAGTTCCCTTTCCCCATTGTTGGGCATTTAATCCAAGATCTCTCCCTTTGAATCCTGAGAGTCTCTCACCTCAGAGGTCTCTAGAGGTTTCTAGAGGGTTCCTCCCAGTGAAGGTGCATATTTCCATTGATTCTGCTGGCCCTCAGTGATTCTCTCCTGTTTTCAGACAGACATACCTGATATGTTACCCTTTTCCCCTCCATTTCCATTCCCACAAAGTTTCTTCCCTCCCTCTGCCTCCAATGATTGTTTTCGTCTCTTTCCCAAGTGGGATTAAAGCATCCTCACTTGAGTCCTTCTACTTGCAAACTTTCTTTAGTTCTGTGGATGGTACCCTGGATATTTTGTACTTTTTTTTTTTTTTTTTTTTTTTTTTTGGCAAATATCCACTTGTTAGTGAATACATACCATGCATGTCTTTTAGGTCTGAGTTACCTCACTCAGAATGATATTTTCTAGTTCCAGTCATTTGCCTAAAAAACTCATGATGCCCAAGTTCTTAATAGCTGAAAGAACCACATTTTCTGTTTCTGTTCTTCAGTTGTGGGACATCTGGGTTGTTTCTAGTTTCTATGACAGATAAGACCACTATGGACATAATATAGCACATGCCCCTCTGGTATATGCCAAAAATTGGTATATCTGGGTCTTCAGGTAGATCTATTTCCAATTTTCTGAGGATCCTCCAGATTGATTTCCAGAGTGGTTATACTAGTTTGAAATCACAGCAGCAATGGAGGACTGTTCATTTTTCTCCACATACTGGAGAACATGTGCTGTTACATGAATTTTTGATCTTAGTTGATTCTTATTGGTGTAAGATACAATCTCAAGTTGCATTTCCCAGGTAACAAAGTAATTTGAAGAAACCATCTTCAATAAACTGTGCTAGTCTAACTGGCATTTGGTATGTAGAAAAATAAAAATAGATCCATATTTGTCACCTTATATAAAGCTCAAGTACAAGTAGAATAATAACCTCAACATAAAACCTGATATATTGAATCTAATAAAAGAAAAAGTGAGAATGAGCCCCAAACTCATTGGCCCAGGGACAGGAGAATTCCATAAACAGAATTACAATGGGTGAGGCTCTAAGAACAATAATTCATAAATGGGCCATCATGAAACTGACAAACTTCTGTAAAGCAAATGACAAAGTCAATAGGACAAATCAGCTGCCTATAGATTGGGAAAAAAGTCTTTATTAACCCCACATCTGTGGGATAATAACCAAAATATATAAAGAACTCAAGAAGCTAATCTCCAATCAACCAAACAACCCAATCAAACAATGGAATATAGAGCTAAACAGAGAATTCACAACAGAGGATTCTTGAATGGCCGAGAAGTAGATTTGCTTTGTTAAAAGAAGAGTCTTGAATGATTTTCAACTTGAATAAATATGCAAAAGTCCAAATACAAAGGAATTTTTAGTCTAAATTTAACTTAATAGAACAATATCATAAAAGGAAAACAAACAAAAAATCACAAAATCTTTACTCCAATCTTTACTCTTGTCTTGATTTGTATTCATTACACATAGTGACGGTTTTCATAAAAAACTTTTCTTTCAGTTAAAGGTAGTTCTCATGTTTTCTCTTTCTATCTTAGCCACTTTACTTGTAAAGCTCCTTTACAACTCTAATTTGGACTTTCGGCTATACACACATACAGTTTTGGCAACTCTATAAAATTTAACATTGAAAGAGATAGTCTTGTATATTTCATTTAATTAATTTCAAATTTTCTAAAATTTAAATATTAAAATATCTGATAAAAGTCTGATTCTACAAGGCAAATTTAAATTGTATAAAGTTGAAGAATCACGATTGTTCTTAATTAATAATTTTGAAGAAATATATCAATATAATTTACCATGCTTAGATAAGAGAAGATTCAAAAGAATTTTTAAAATTGTTCCCACATAAAGGATTTTAACATATTCTGTACATTATTTTAAATGGTTTTTAAAAACAACTTATGAAAATATTTTTGTTAATTAATTAGAAAAGTAATATGCATACTCCAAATTTTACTATTCCTGTGAAAATATAAATTTACTCCATGTGAATTATAATACATTTGTCTTTCAATAATATTTTCAATATTTTGTTGAAGGGACAATTATAAATGCTTTATTTTTGGAGTAGTCATAATAATTTTCTGCAATGAAAATTTTGGAAAACACCCTAGGCATTCTGGCAATTCAACTTTATCCAAGTTTCTCATTTCAACATGATTTTATATATTGGCAGTCAAATTTTCTCCTAACAATAATTATGAGTTAAGTCTAGTAGACTTAGTCATTATCTCTGTGATTTTCTGTTTTCTTAAGTAACATTTTTATTATCTTTCCTTTGTCTTTTGTGGAAAATACTTTCACCACCAGTTTCTTTTAATTTGACTCTGATTTGCTCTGCATCATTACTCTCAGATTCCTGGTGTCTCTGTACAGTTCTTTCAAATAATTCTATTTCTTTGAGCTTTGAATCTTTTGAGCTGATTTTGCCAACACCATCTCTTTTAATCTTATTCCGGTGTCCCTAAAAAATGACTCAGTGTCCTACTTTTTAATGATTAAAGATGCTACATAAAAAATTATTTCATAAAAATTCAAACTTTAAAACTTTTTAATGGTATCTGCTGATTAATTAGTCTAATGGTGGATGCAATTTAATTATGAGGTGTCTCAACATACTGATTGATGTTTCTCATATAAGAGGAGACCTGTTGTATCTGCAGACTTCTTTTGTAGTGAAAATCTAGTCTCATCTAAATCACACACCTGCCATGGGGTATGTTCACAGTTCACAAAAGTTTGAGAAAGAATGGAATGGTTCATGATCAAAACCCCTTCCTTTACTTATTAATGATCTCAAACCCACACCTTGAGACCTGGTCATAGTTCTGTTTTGTTTTTGTTTTTGTTTTTGTTTTTTTTTTGAAACAGGTTTTCTCTGTATAGCCCTGGCTGTCCTAGAACTCACTTTGTAGACCAGGCTGGCCTCGAACTCAGAACTCAGAAATCCACCTGCGTTTGCCTCGCAAGTGCTGGGATTAAAGATGTGCACCACCACAGCTGACTCTGGTCATAGTTCTGATGGAAGCATTTCTTTCTTTTTTTTTTTTCTTTGTAAAAAATCTATATAGCTAACAAATTTTATTTTAAAAATAGTAAAAAACACCAGTGACTCAGAATTACATTTCAAGCATTAAAGTTTTACAAAGTATGAATATACATTAATTTTTTTCAAGCAGAACCCTCTGGGAAAGACAATGTATTAAACAAGAGTGATTTTTAGGGGTTAGATAGCATTTATTTGTTAATATGCTCACTTGTGAAATTATTTTTAAAAACTATCTAAGACAAATAATTTTGTAGAAATACAGGTGTTTATATCTCATTTTATATCTTATAGAATCTAAATTATATAAAAATATGATTCCCTATTCCATTATTTGCATCAATGGACAATTTATAAAATAAACTACATTACCAGAATGTTATCAATATTCTTTCTTACTGAAGCCTGTTAAAATGTATCCAAACTTCTTCAGTTGTGAGGTGCAGAAATTTATCTGTATCTTCCATTTGTCCAGGGCAATTTACTCTCTTAGACAGTAACAAAAAATATATAATTTACC
>NC_034598.1:13976545-13978140 GCF_900095145.1 Mus pahari
AGGATGACATACTCCAGATACATCCATTTGCCCAAGAATTTCATAAATTCACTGTTTTTAATAGCTGAGTAGTACTCCATTATGTAAATGTACCACAGTTTCTGTATCCATTCCTTTATTGAGGGACCTCTGGGTTCTTTCCGGCTTCTGACTATTATAAATAAGGCTGCTAGTACTACCGGAGGATCCAGCAATACCTCTCCTGGGCATATATCCAGAATATCTTCCAACTGATAATAAGGATACATATTTTCTTTATATATATTTCAATTGTTATCCCCTTTCCTGTTTTCCCCTCCAGAAACCTCCTATTCCATCCTCCTAACCCCTGTTAATATGAGGGGTGCTTCTCACCCACTGACCCACTCCCCCTTTCCCACCCTGCCACTTCCCTTCACTGGGACATCAAGCCTTCACAGGATCAATAATGCCCAACAATGCCTTCCTCTGCTACATATGCTCCTGGAGCCATGGATCCCTCTATATGTACTCTTTGATTGGTGGTTTATTACCTGAGAGAGCTGGTAGCTCTGGTTAGTTGATAATAATTCTAAATGTCAAAATTAGAAGAATTGAATGGAATAAATAACACAAACCTACGCCATTTCTAATAGCGAAAAGACCCAGGCCATTCACCCAGAAAGTAAGCAACAAAACTTCCCATTGCCTTTCTTGGAAGATTTACATCAACACTTAGATATAAACAACATTTATTTATGAAAATATGATTCAAATGTATGCATTCATATCTGACAATCTACTTTGTCAGATATTTATAAGTTATAGTAGTATAATAAACTAATTTTTTGCATATTTAGTTTGTATTATCTGATGACTTAATATATTCAATCCTTTGCTAAAAATCTTTCGATGAGAAGTGTTGTTTCTATGATTTGTCTCATAAAGATGAATAATATAGAGGGCTCACTGCTGTGTAAGGAAACAGAAAGGGGAAATTTGCAGGTGTAGGGACCAAAACACATGAAGTGTGTTATAGAAATGTAAATTTATTTGCTGACAATTTCAATTACTTAAATATGCAAATATACAACTCATGAGAGCTTGTTAAAAATTACTAAAGAATTTTCTTATCATTGTACTTATGGCAATTGTTATTTGTAGTGAATCTGTTATGAGATGAATTGTATCCTCCACCTGAATGCATGCAAATCCATTGAACTTTCTTTGTTTTTTTTTACAGCAATTTTTTAAACTTATTTTATTAAATATTTTCTTCATTTACATTTCAAGTACTATACCGAATGTCCCCTATACTTTCACCCCACCCTGCACCCCTACCCACACACTCACACTTCTTGGACCTGGTGTTCCCCTGTATGGGGCACATAAAGTTTGCAAGACCAAGGGGCCTCTCTTTCCAATGATGGCTGACTAGGCCATCTTCTGCTACATATGCAGCTAGAGACACGAGCTCTGGGGGGTGCTGGTTAGTTCATATTGTTTTTCCACCTATAGGGTTGCAGACCCCTTCAGTTCATTGGGTAATTTCTCTAGCTCCTCCATTGGGGTCTCTGTGTTCTATCCTATAGATGACTGTGGGCATCCACTTCTATATTTGCCAGGCACTGGCTTAG
>NC_034598.1:13979200-13983006 GCF_900095145.1 Mus pahari
GCCACCTTTCCTCTGAAGAGGAAGGTGCCCAAATTTCTGGAACCCGAAATAGAGTCTGTCCCAGAAGTAAGTTTGCTTCTGTCTGCCCTGAAGCTGTGTAGCTTTTGTGGTCCACACTCTTGCCAGTGCAGACTGGAGCCCAGAATCTGCATCACTTCTCCAGGCTAACCTCTAACCAGCAGTGGACCGGAGCAAAGATGGCTCACCTTCTGGCTCAGGCCTTGAGACTCCTCCTGGGCAGACACCCCTCCTCGGGCAGGAAAGGTGTTGGGTGATGGTTCACGCCCGGAGACTGCTCCCGGGCAGACACCCCTCCTTGGGAGGGATAGGCGCTGGGTGTAGGTTCAGGCCAGGAGACTGCTTCCAGGCAGACACACCATTGAACTTTCTATTTCATAGGGTCACTACATTTAGAGGGAGATCTTAGAGTGTGACAATAAACAATCCATAGGGTATGTCTTTGATAGTTATTGTCATCATAAAAAGAGAAGATTCGAACAAATAGGCATACCATGCAGGGAGGAACAGAAGGGTCCATACAGACATGGCAAAGAACCAAGTACCAGAGAAGGGGAAAGAATTGGGAAGAGCTATTTATTTTGAGAGTTTCATTCTCTAGGATGGTGGTATCTTTCTATGGCAAAAATAGCAAATTAATGGTAGGTCTTTTATAGTTATTTCAAAACAATTTCAGAATTTCCTCTTGTATTCAAATTTGTGTAATTGAAAGATACTTACTAACTAGTACAATGAGTATTTTAATGTGATTCTGAGTAAGTGTGTGTGTGTGTGTGTGTGTGTGTGTGTGTGTGTGTGTGTGTGTTTGGGTATTGGATCTGACAATATCTGGAAGAGGGCTTTGGATTCCATGGACTGGAATCATAGGAAATTATAGGAAAATAGGCCAACTTGGGGGCTGGGCTGTGAACTCAGGTTCTCTATAGTAACATTATGCTCTCATCTGAGTCTGTCCTCTGTGAAATTATCTTAGTAATTTTTATATTTGTCACTGTAATAACCCTTAATTTTTTTCTTTTCAAATGAAATGTTCAGATAATTATTATTAGAAGTTCTACAAGTTTGGGATGTAATACATACCAAGAAATTTGGGTAAAATGTAGTGTATTGAGAAACATAAATATTTTAAGGACATTTTTTTCATGTTCAATAGAGCCCACTTATATTTGTATACCTTTGGTTTATAGTTTCTTATTTATTCAGTGCCTCAAGCAAGAACTAGATTCATTTCCTGTATTGCTTAAACTACTGTTTAGAATTGAGTATTGGTTTGTCTTGAGGAGAATACCATGCTTTATTATTCATGGATTGTACGTGGGTTGTAACGCAGGGTTGGATATAGTAAATGTGCATATTTGTAGTGGTTTAAATAAGGATGACTCTCGTAGTCTCATATATTTGAATCATTCTTTGAGAAGGAGTATGAAGGATATCCTTATTGGACGAACTAAGGGACTAGGGCTGTGCTTTGAGATTTGAAAAGTACAAGATAAGGACCTATGTTTTTCTCTTCCTTCTTCCAACAGATGTGGATGTAGAGATTTCTGTACCTTCTTCAGCACCATATATACTTATGGGGATTCACCATCCTCCCCACCCCAACAATTATCGAATAACCTCTGAAACTGCAGCCAAGACCTAATTAAGTATCATGGTCTTGGTGTCCCTTTAAGGCAGTAGAACACTCATTAAGAAAGAAGGTGCTACCAGGTTCTGTGAAGCATTGATGTAACCAACCTGAACATGTATTTATTGAAAACCTTTTATGACTTGTTTTCAGTCAGAAGTCCTCCCACTTCAAAAACGATGCCCCAACCAATCATTAAAATGACTTCGAGCCAAAATTCTTTAAAGATTTTTTTTTTTAATATTTATTTGTCTGAATCTATAACACATGTGACAGATGTG
Source organism: Mus pahari (assembly GCF_900095145.1). NCBI lineage: Eukaryota > Metazoa > Chordata > Mammalia > Rodentia > Muridae > Mus > Mus pahari. The sequence goes on from NC_034598.1 coordinate 13,981,127, forward strand.
TGTTGATGCTCAAGGGAGCCAGAAAGCCTGAAGAATCATTTTCATTGTAGGAAAATGTTGTTAGTCACTTAACTGGTATCTAAATTTCAATCCTTCAGAATAGCCTCAAGCTACCTTAGCCACTGGTCCATTCAGACCCTACCTAGGATATTTTAATTAGTTTTTAGCTTCATATCATAGAATACAACTCATGAGTAGACAAAATATTAATTAAAAATCAGAAGGTTAGAAAAAAACATGAGAGTTTAGAGTATTATTATCAGTTGCATGTTATGAGAAGTTGATAAAATTGAGTTCTTTGGCTTTTTTTTTTCCTGTATGACTTCATAAAGGAGCAAACTAATCCAAAAAAGCTATGTTGATAAATTTTACTTTTTAAAAAAATATACATGAATTGAGTTACTATAGTTTATAATTTTTAGCAATTATAATAGACTTAAAATATATTAATTTATTTATTTACTTAATTATAGGTTTAATATATTTTATATAAAGAGGTCAGTAAATCTACTGTGATTTCCATCATCTCTACAATGTAATAAGATCAGCTCCTGTGGTTTTACATGCATATGACTTCAAAGTACAGTCATTAGAACAATAATTAAGCTGATTTTTCTGGGTTGATCATTTCATAGTAGTTTTACTCCTCCAAAAATTGGCAGTTCTTAAACAAGAACCATGTTCTAACAAAAGCACCAAGTATTTAACATATTCTAAATGATTTTAAATGATACTTAGTTTCTGATTTTTAAGAATTTAATTTAATGAAAATCAATATTCCACTAAATTTATTTGTGAGTCAACCCTTAACGTTACATTTTTTTGAATTAGAAAATATGTACAGGAACTATTTCTCCCGTAGATATCTTAGACAGAGCTTGTTCAGTCTTATTAACTATTATTAAGTCCTATTAAATATTAACTATTATTAAGTCCTATTAACTATTTTAATTGGTATGATAACAGTTTTAAAGAAACATGAGATTTTTTTTCTTTGTTAGTCTTTTTAGTAGGGTTTTCCATCATTTTCATTTCTTAATTGTGATAACACTATATTTTACTTGGGATCACGGAACTGTGCAGTGTGGGTGTTTATCTGAACCTTCTAATAGAGATTTGTGCACTATGCCCGAGGAGCAATCTGCTCAAAATAGCAACACTTTTACATCCCTCACAGTTCTAGATATGAGACATATGGACTCTATTTCTCCATGCATCTGAGTCTGTAACTCAACTAAAAAGAACATTTTCTTCCTCCTGATTAACATCACAACAGGGAAAATAACATCGTGGACCCCGACATTAAAATGTCATTTTCTTTAAAAAGGTACTTTTAATAGTACTTTACCTCCTATAATGAAAAGGGTATTTCTAGTTTACCCTTTAGATCCTTTACAATGTTTAAAATAGTTTCTAAATTGAAAATTTTAAAATGCATGACAGTTTAATAATTTTATATAATTAAAATAATTTTACAATTGCATAACACTTACTTTGAACAGTTAGTTATTATTTTAAAAATTAAAAGACTAAAAATATTTATATCCAGCCTCATATTTGATATGGAATAAAAATTAAACAGAAAACCCAAGCAAACTTGAAGAAAAAATACTTCTTAAATTATATAAACAAAAATTGGTCAGTTATGGCAAGACTCTAAAACCACTCAGAAGTTGCATTTTATTAACAAAATATATCGGTTTCTTATTTATCAAATAATGATGTCTAATGATTATTTGAGTTCTTTGATCCATTTAGACTTGAGCTTTGTACAAAGAGATAAGAATGGATCAATTTGTATTCTTCTGCATGCTAACAGCCAGTTGTGCCAGCACCAATTGATGAAAAGGCTGCCTTTTTTCCACTGGATGGTTTTAGCT
>NC_034598.1:13985091-13997563 GCF_900095145.1 Mus pahari
TCTCTCTCTCTCTCTCTCTCTCTCTCTCTCTCTCTCTCTCTCTCTCTCTCTGTGTGTGTGTGTGTGTGTGTGTGCGCGCACGTGCATGTGTTTTTCTGCTTTCAAGAAGACTTGGCTGAATGCTTAAACGCTGCTTTTGTTGGCATTTTATACTTTAAATATGTGAAGATAAAAAATCCATTCCTGAAACCTTAGATGACCTTAGCAGGTATGAAGAAGAAAACAATAACTAAAGAAAAAGCAGAAATAAATATTTTTCATCCTTTATTTTTAACAAAAGTTGCTAAATTACTTAAATATGCTACCTAGAAAGAAAGTGTGAAAAAATAAGCCATAATGTTAATGATCTACTACACAAAATAAATATTTTAAAATATTAAATCAAGCCTTTTATTTTAGTATCTGGTAAGAAAATTTAAAAAAAAATAATTACTTGAAAGAGAATGTTGTACCTTTTTCAGGCTGTGTTTTAGTGAGATGGAATTCTTCTACATAGCATTCATGAAATACTGAGTGAATTAGAAATGTGTTTGTTTAATTTTGGCCTTCCAAATAGCTAGGGAAGATTGCTATTTAATATCATATATGTGGCAGTTGATTGTGGACAAGAAGGACAGGGTATTTTGCATCTAAATTTGGGTACTATTCAGGAAAAACTTCATGGTATTATTCCTGATTGCAGACGGATTTCCATCTTACATTGGTGTATTTATTATTCCCTTACTCATTACTGTATAAAAATACTATATTTTAAGAATTAATAAATATTTTGATTCCATAATTCAGAACATGTCATATAAATTCTTATTGCTACATGTCATAAAACTAATAAAATCATTGGAATTGGAAATAAAAATTACTTGGTGCTTATAAGTGAATATATGGTTTGAATTTATATGATGTGAATAATTTTACAACTCTGAAAGGAAAGAGAAAAAGAACTACATTTTCTTTTTGTAGAATTTAAAACAGACATTTTAAGTGTTAGTGTCTTTACTATACACTGTTTTTCTAGCTGAATAAACTATTTAATTATCCTTAAATAATTTTCTTTCAAATTTTCTTTGCACTGATTTTAATATCTTACCAAGCCTCATATCAATGAGTAAATACATTAATTGGCATGAGACCATTTTGCTTGAAAAGTAAGCAAAAATAATTTTAAGCTCAATATATTGACTTTATCCATGTATGCACAAACTAAGCATGTTATTTAAGAATACTAAGCTGTAATTAAACAAGAAGTATTGCAGTTAAATATACACCTATAAATGATACAGTTTCACAAGTCAGGAAGAAACCTCAACTTTTCCTAAATACCACTTTGTAAGTACTAGACATGTATATTAGACAGTATGCCTTCTGAACAGGAATGACACTAACAACCACATCTGCTTTGTAACTGAACTCTTACAAATCTCAAGGATAAACTCCTCCCATATCAGCACCCCAGTGAACCAAGACTACAGTAACAATTTTTCTGTCACTTCAGCTTTTCTGCTTAACATTAAGATAAATTGATCATTAGCAAGTTCTTCATATGACAAAAGCATGAAGTCTGCCATACCTTCCATAGTCACACAAAACATTTCTTGTAACTTTACTTTTAAATTTAAGGTTTTACTTGTCATTCAAAATAATTGTTAATTTCTGGGCAATTCTTATTTTCTTTATGGTTTTATATACAATAAAACTTCAAGAATGTCTACTGTACAAACTACAAATGAGCCTTATTACCATTCTATATAAACCCTAGTAAATATGACAAATTGATTATCATTTCATTTAAATGCTGGATTTTTATGTAAAATGGAACTTTTTATTCTATTGATGTATTGCCATTAAAATAAAATTTATTAACAAATATAACCATACAGGGAATGAGGTAGTTCAAAATTTGATTTCAATGAATGACATATTATTTTCTTAAAATTGGTGCTATTGAGATTTCTGTGTTTTTGAAAATAGAATATGTTAAATGTGATAAATATAATGTTGATCTCACAAGAATTATTTATATAGACTATATTAGCAGTAACTGATAGCCTGAAGGAATGCTGGACAATGAACATAGGTAACTGAGTACTGATCTGACTATGTGTCTGAAAAGAGAAGAGAAAGAAAGAATAGCTTTGAAAAAGTATAATATAATCAGATTAGACAATGACTGTTATACTGCCATGAGCATATTTCAAATTTAATGATTTTTTTATTAGATATTTTCTTTATTTACATTTTAAATGCTATCCCCATTCGTAGTTTTCTCTTCAAAAATCCCCTATCTCCTCCCCCTTCCCACTGTTCCCAACCCACCCACTCCTGGTTCCTGGCCCTGGCATTACACTATACTGGGGCATGGAATCTTCATAAGACCAAGGGCCTCTCCTCCCACTAATGGCCTACTAGGCCATCCTCTGCTACATATGCAGCTAGAGACATGAGTCCCAAGGTGTGTTTTCTTTGATTGGTGGTTTGGTCCCAGGGAGCTCTGGGGGGGACTGGTTAGTTCATATTGTTGTTCCTCCTATAGGGTTACAGACCGCTTCAGCTCCTTGGGTACTTTCTCTAGCTCCTTCATTGGGGACCCTGTCCTCCATCCAATGGACAACTGATACATTTTAGGTTTTTAATACTTTATAAGTTTTATACTTATATACAAAATAATATATATTATTATATAAGAAAGTTTAATATTACTTTAAAATTTACTTTTTTTGAATTTTATTTCATTTTTTATTAGATATTTTCTTTATTTACAATTTAAATGTTATACCCTTTCCTGTTTTACCCTCTGAAAATCCCTTATCCCCTCCTCCATCCCCCTGATCCCCAACCCTCCCACTCCCATTCTCGGTCCTGGCACTCCCCTATAATGGGACATTGATCCTTCACAGAACCTAGGGCCATTCTTACCATTGATGACCAACTAGACCATCCTTTGCTACATATACAGCTAGAACCACAAGTACCACTGTGGTTTGTTTGTTTGTTTGTTTGTTTTTGATTGGTGGATACATTCCAAGGAGTTCTGGGGTACTGGTTAGTTCATATTAATGTTCCTCCTATGGGAATTCAAACCCATTCAGCTCCGTGGGTACTTTCTCTAGCTCCTTCATTGGGGACCTTGTTCTCTGTCCAATAGATGATTGTGAGCAACTACTTCTGTATTTGCAGGCACTGGCAAAGCCCCTCTGGATATAGTTATAACAGGCTCCTGTCTGCATGCTCTTGTTGGCATCTGTCATAGTGTCTGGGTTTGGTGGTTGTTTATGGAATAGATCCCCAATTTTCACTATATTAATGTTTAAATGTTATTTAACATTTATCAAACCCTCCACCATATGCATAATATTCTTAAATACTCTACTGTCAAAGTAGTAATTTTGGACCTTAAACTAGGCAATGTTTTGTTTCTGCTTCGAAGCTGTACTTCATACAATTTTGGTGTGGAATTCTGTAGTCAGAGTAGGAAGATATTAAATGAGAATTATACATCATAGGCAGTCTACAGTCATAGAGAAGTTTACATGAGAGGAATCTCTTTTATACACAGACACTAACAAAATAATCACTTTTAAATACAATAAAACTGAAATATTTCTCTCCTAAGTCTGGTTTGTAGAGCACTAATAATAGTCTGCCTTATCTCTATGATTAGATCAAAATTTCACATAATTCTTTAATGAATTTATATGAATATATGACTGTTTTAGTACATATATGTGGATGATTACATATATGTTGTATTCTTATGTATGTACACAGAAGATAATAGATTAATACAAATTGATACTGTCTACTGTTCGTTTTAATAGATATCAAGTAGAAATTTTCAAACTTCACTTACTTTTTTGAAAAATATCCATTGTATTTGCCTCTGACTATTAGATCCTTCTTGTGACAGCAAAGTTGTAGACATATTCTAAAGGAATATTTGCCACACTCTAAGGAAGCGGTTTTGAACCTGTAGGTTGAGACTCCTTTGGAAATCAAACAACACTTTCACTGTAGCCTCATAAAACTATCAGAAATCTAAGATATTTAAAACTTGTTTTATAATGGTATCAATATTCCAGTCATGAAGCAAAAATGAAATTAACTTTATTGTTGAGGATCACTACAACCTGAGGAAACATATTGGAAGACTGCAGATTTAAGAAGTTTGAGAATCACTGAATTTTGTGAACCATTTAAAATAAACTAGATCACATTTCTCCTTCTGCTTATTATAAGTTACAGATTTCTCAATATTTTTATTTTGACTCCTGTATAAACCTATTGCCTTTGATACTTTAATCTCACCATTATATACTTATATACTACTAATTATTTTAATTATAAAATAGTAAAGATGTTCAGAGTTTATATCTGTCCTTGATTGAAAAATCCCTATTTGGTGACATAAATGTTTTGTTTTAAGCATATCCTGAGTAAACTCAAATTGACTTCCTATGACTAAGGTCTAATAATCTATTTTGAAATAAATTCTATATTGTTATAAAATTCATAAATATGAAATCTACTGTTTATATGTCAAAATCTGCTCACTTTCTGAAAACATTAAAAATCATTGCCTCAAATTCTTGACTTAGAGCTACAGTTAAGGTCATTATTAAGTTCTCCTTGAGTCCATGTGGCATACATTCACTTAATTCCTCTTATCCTTTAGATATGAAATAAAAAGTTTGTGCTAAAAATTTAATTCTTGTTTTACCAGTTGTAGGAGATGTAACCTAATGGAACACACTTTTTTTTTCATTTTTTTTAACTTATTAATATTGTCTTTATTTACATTTCAAATGTTATCCTGAAAGTTCCCTATATCCCCCCACCCCTGCTCCCCTACCAACCCACTCCCACTACTTGGCCCTGGCCTTCCCCTGTGCTGGGAAGGGGAAGGGTCATATAAAGTTTACAAGACCAAGGGGCCTCTCTTCCCAATGATGATGAATTCAAGCTCTTAATAGGCAAGGTTAACTTATTAAAGGCTTTTAGTCTTCAGTTCTGTTTCTTTCCTCTTATGTGGCAAATCTACTGTGTTATATAGTTTCACAAAACACATGAAACTCAAGAAGATGTAGACCAAAGCATCGATAGACACTTCAATCCTTCTTAGAATGGGGAACAAAATACCTATGAAAGAGTTACAGGGAGGAATTGTAAAGCAGAGACTAAAGGAATGACCATCAGAGACTGCCAAAGATAGGGATCCATCCCATAATCAACCACTTAACAAGACACTATTGTGGATGCCAACAAGAGCTTGATAACAGGGGCCTGATTTAGCTGTCTCCTGAGGGTCTCTACCTTTTCCTCACAAATACAGAAGTGGATGTTCATAGCCATCCATTGGACTGAGCACAGGGTCCTCATTGAAGGAGCTAGAGAAAGTACCAAAGGGCTAGGAAGCAGGTGTTGGTGTGTTGGTGAGTAGCAGAAGAGGGGAGGGTATAGGGGTTTTCAGAGGAGAAACTAGGAAAGTGGATAACATTTGAAATATAAATAAAGAAAATATCTAATAAAGATAAATATAAAGAGATAATAAAACTCATTAACCAGCATTCTCTTCAGTAGTTCTATGCCATAGTGAGATCATTCTTAGAACTGGTCCTTAGGGGTCTCTGCCCTAGTTAAAAAGTTTCTGTTCTCATCACTAACAAATATTTACAAATATTAATCATGACTCCTAATTTCTGATAACCCATCATGGTCTCTCTATTTGTGCTACCTCATGTTTAATATTGTTCAGATTCACATTTACTTTTTGTGCACTCATTTTTCTAATTATAAACTATGGAATTGTGGAAGGAGATGTGTTTTTTTAGATATTTGCTGAAAATGGAAAATAACCAATGGTCAAAAATAGTACCCATTATAAAATGAACAGTTGAAGTTGAGACATACCCATAGACAATTTACCATTGGTAGTGCACCAATTCCTGAACTCATTTCCCTGCTGGAAACCTCCCTTTTCTTTAAGAAAATTCTATTGTTTTTGTTTATTTTTTGTTGGAAATATTTAATCTTTTTATGTTAAAAAAGACAAATAAACAAAAATAGTGAACACTAATGATTTTGTTAAAAGAAAATAATTATTCTTTCTTACAGTGAAACACATTTAACTATGTCAGAGAAACCCATTAATTTTTTGGCTTCTAATTAACTAAAGTTAATTAACTAAAAATGATAAAGATATTATTCTCTTTGTATAGAACTCTCTCATAATATTAATATACTGCTTTAATAGATAGGAATAGCTAGAGCAACAAATATTCATTCTGAATTTCTATGTGAGAAAACTAAATTTTTCTTTGATATTTGACCAACTAACTTTGACTCAAAATTGAAAATTTAAAAGTCTTTTTCCTTATATTAGCACTTTCCTTAATTCCATTATTTTCCATTGATTAGCATATAAAGTGCTGGATAAAACTCCTCAGCTTGGTATATAATTCATTTCAGTACACCTTTCACATATCATTATAACTTTTATTATTTTATGATTAATGTTCATTATCAATTTGAGGAGTGTATCAGTTAGGGTTTCTACAGCTATGAAGAGACACCATGACCACAACAACTATTGCAATTTAAAACCTTTAGCTGAAAGTTCTACATCTAAATCCATAGGAAGCAGGTATTTACTGAGAAACACTTCCTCTAACAATGCCACACCTACTTCAAGAAGGACACATCTCTTAATAGTCCTGGTCCATATTAGCCGATGAAGGCCATGTGCTTTCAAACCTCTAAATTCCACTCTCTGGCCACCAAGGCTTGTAGCCATATGTACTGGCTAGTTTTGTGTCAGCTTGACACAGCTGGAGTTACCACAGAGAAAGGAGCTTCAGTTGGGGAAATGCCTCCATGAGATCCAGCTGTGGGGCATTTTCTCAATCAGTGATCAAGGGGGAGAGGCCCCTTGTGGGTGGGACCGTCTCTGGGCTGGTAGTCTTGGGTTCTATAAGAGAGCAGGTTGAGCAAGCCAGGGGAAGCAAGCCAGTAAAGAACATCCCTCCATGGCCTCTGCATCAGCTCCTGCTTCCTGACCTGCTTGAGTTCCAGTTCTGACTTCCTTTGGTGATCAACAGCAGTATGGAAGTGTAAGCCGAATAAACCCTTTCCTCCCCAACTTGCTTCTTGGTTATGATGTTTGTGCAGGAATAGAAACCCTGACTAAGACACCATATAACACTGAAAAAAAAAAGTTCAACCATAAAATTCCCCATAGTCATTAACAGTCTTAAATCTATAAATGTCCTAAGTCCAAAGTCTCTTCTGAGACTCTTGCAATCTCTCAATTATTATTCCCTCTAAAATCCAAAAGCAGATCACATACTTTCAACATATAATGGTACAGGATATAAATTACAATTCCATAATGGAATACTGGGAGTGTTATGAGGAAATTCTGGACAAAAACAAGAATGAAAAACAGCTGGGCAAAATCCAAGCTCTGTCTGAAGTCAACATGTTCTTCAGATCTCCAACTCCTTTCAGCTTTGTTGATAGCAAAACATCTCTCTCCAGCTGTTTTTACTTCCAGTTAGCATTTTATCTGAGGGAGCATTCTACAGCTCTGGCATCACCAATTTTGGGCCTAACTCAGCCCAAAATCTATGACCTAATGGAAAGACCTGGGCCTGGCTTGAGTCCAGAGACCTGTCTCACTCACTTCCCAACTAGATTGACTCAGCATGACCTGCTTAAATCTGCCTCTGCTTAGCTACTACTGATGTAGAATAACTCCATTGTCTCTATCAGTCACCCCCATACCCTCTGTCTCCATTCCCTGACTCCTATGTCATTTCACACCACCAAAAATCTCCACCTTCCCCCTCAACCTAATAAAAGCAAGGGGTTGATTTAATTAAATGAGTTCCTGCTTTTACAATGACTCCCGGCCTGGTGTGTTTATTTTGGACCATCCTGCTCAGTGCTGGACAGACCCAGCTGGACCAGGTTCTCTCCTTTTGCCTGTAACTACAAGCAAAGAGTTGACAAACCAAGATCCTAGGTCCTCAATCAAAATCCAGGCTTTGCTTCATGGTTTCACACAATGTCTTTTCTGTGCCTTCACACAAGGACACCCCTGGCATATATATTGCCTTAGGATCTTCACTAAGTCATGGATGGACTTTCTATGACCCCTATCTTCTATTCTTAACTATAAAGCTAGAACCATATGGCAGAAGATGCCCAATCCTGATGCTTGCTGGGGCTGGAACATGCAACCCTGTCCAATTACATCTTCACCAGATTTCTGTTTCAATGTTTTTCTTCACTGCCTAAACTTCAGTGTTCACTAGGTAGAATTGGCTGTTCTTAAACTTAGACATGCTTCTGTCTTCTTAGTCTTGGAGGAAAGGCATGCATAAACACACCAGATCCTATTCTTTTCTTTAATTCCTGTTCATAAATTGAAAGCTTATCTTTGTGAAATCTTGCCCGAAGTTCCCACTTTCTTTAATCCATTTATATATTTGAATGAAAGAATTACCTTCCTGGTGTACCTTTTCTCCTTGAACTCTATAATTTGTTTTTTATCTTGGTCACCTTGTTCCTTTTCATTATACAGCCTCATAAGAGTGAACACTAATAATCACACTACAGAGTTGTGTTTTGAAATTTCTTCTGTCAACACCATTAACACAAAACTTCAATTTCGCCTCAGGCACACCTTCAGACAAGGGACAAAACCAGCAACATTTTTCATCAAAATACACCAAGAATAGTATTTAAGCCACATACTAACATTTCTCTCCTCTAAAAATATCTGGAGCTAGGCCAGCACAGCTGAACATCACTGCCTTCTATGCTTCTAGTAGGAAGGCTCACTAAGTCCCACTTTAGGCTTTCAATAGCTTTTCTAATCCAAATTTTTAAAGTCCACCTTTCTCCACACAAAAGAATAGTCAGGCCTATCACTGCAATATCAGTCCCTGGTGTCAACTTCTGTCTTAGGTATGACTTTTATTGCTGGGAAGACACAGCAAGACCACAGTAACTATTATAAAATAACACATTTAGATGAGGCAGAATTATAGTTTCAGAGGCTTTATCTGTTAATGACACATTAGGAAACATGGTGGGATACAGGCAGATATAGAGGTTGAAGAGAGTTCCACATCTAGAACTGAAGGTAGGAATTGAGGGAGACACACCACCTACAACAATACACTTACTCCAACAAGTTCACACCTCTTACTAGTGAGATTCCTTATGAGGCTTGAGAGACCATTTTCTTTCAAAATACCACAGGGAGTTAAAATCACTATAGAAATATTCTTCATTTTATTTGTTTATTATTTATTTATTTATTTATTTATTTATTTATTTATTTATTTATTGCCTATAGGAATGTTTCCAGTAAGGGTTAATTGAACATGGAAGGTCCAACTGGAATATAACTGGGGTATTTGCATGGGTTTTATTTCTGAACTTATGAAGCATGAAAAAAAAATGGGCTGAAACCTATGGTTTACCTATTTGCTTATTGGCTGTGTGCAATCTGTACCCACTGTGTTGGGTATTATTCACTTTGACCTATATGCTAAAATATACTACTTTATTCTAAGTTGCTTCTCATAGATTCAGAAGCTATTAGTCATAGAAGTGTTAAAAGTAAACACACAATACTCCTGATCTTCTAACTCTAAGTATGCTAAGCAACCATTATGTAAAGTTCTCCTTTGTGAGGATTAATATAATTTGTCACCTTGTCATAATTAGAATCACTTGGGAAAGACTCCTAATGAGGAATAGTAATATTAGGTTAGCTTGTGAACTTGTGCATGAAGGAGTATTATTTTTTTTCTAAGACAGTTGTGTGTGTGTGTGTGTGTGTGTGTGTGTGTGTGTGTTTGTGAGTGTGTGTGTGTGTGTGTGTGTGTGTGTGTTTATTTTCATGTGTAGCATTGGCTTTCTTGAAACTTTGTAGACCAGCCTATCCTTAAATTCTTAGAGATCTGAATGCCACTGCCTTCCATATGCTACTAATAAAGACATGTGTGACCACCACCCAGTCCAACTCATGGGGGATTATCTTGTTTACACTAAGTAAAATTGGAGGATGCTCTTAGCATAGCTGTCATTATTCTCTTGGTAGGCATGTGATTGGCTTGTACAATAATGGAGAAAGCAAACTGTGCATGGATATTCAGCCATTAATTCATTTCTCTGTGCACCATGAATATGTATGAAATGTCTGGGGCTTCTTTGTCTCTGTCATTCCCTCAAAAATTGGTTGTAACCGTAATTGTAATAGTGAATTGAAACCAATACTTTGTCTTCTGTGTTTCTTTATTCAGGGTAGGGTCTTTTCCCAAGACAATCAAAATAAACCACAAAACAAAAAATAAAACAAAACAAAAAACCAAACCAACACACAAAAAATTCTGAAATTATTTTGCTGAACTTTAGCATCCTATAATCTAAGTAATCCATCACTTTGCAATGAATTATTGGTCTTTAACAATAACTAGTTAATAGAATACCACCAGAAAATCATGTCTCCTCACCAACTATCTCAAAAGAGTGTGGATTAATAAACATATATTATTACTACAAGAAATTTAAAAAGAATGCTAGTATATCTATGTAAAATATAAACAAAGAAGACTTCAAAGTCAACCAGAAAATATCCAGAGAAAAGAGTAATGGCACATACCTGAGAATAAACTCTGAAACCAAACACACAATTCCCAATACTTAAATCTCACATCAACATCAAAGTGGGCAAGATAACAGATGATGTCATTATAAGTGAGTAAACCAAAATCTCCATCATTTTACAATGACTAATTGTTAGAGGAAAGACTCTGAACCTAGAAACATAGTGAATTAGCATACGAGAATCTAACTGATATCTGAATGATTCGCCTTCTAACATGAGCATTCACACTTTTCTAAGGTCAAATGGAATTTTCACCCAAAAAGAAAACAGACTAGGACACCTGAGATCTTAAGAACTCAAAATAACTAAGTATAGGATGTATGTGTTCAAGTATCAATGGAAATAAGTAAAAACTTGTAATAAAATTTTGTCAGAAAACATTAAAATATTTGTGTTTTATCAAACAGACACTTCTAAATAATGGATAAAAATTTTCAAGTGTAATATTGACAAGTATTATTAAATTAAAGTAAATAAAGATAAAAATAAAAGTAACCAAAATGTATAAATTCTAGCAAAGCAGAATCCAAAGATAGATTTATTATACATATATCATAAAGAAGAAAATTCATATAAATGTTTCTCCAACTGTAGCAAATTGTATAGCTATATACAAGAATGTATAAAAATATCTTAATTGATTGAGAAAGATCTATTCCAAAAATGTTAAGTGTTTCAAAATATAAAAAAATCAGTGGATCTTGTATTATCAAATCTAAAATGAAACCATAGGATTATGTTTATAAGCAGGATGACATTAGCCAAGTAAATTGTACATTTTTTCCTGAAAACTCTCACCAAAATAAAAACAAGGAAAAATGTTCATTACTTTTTAAATAAAATTTGGAAAATCTTGAAATGGAGAGAAAAAAGAAAATGAAAAGAAGGAAAATACAACAAACATCTTTAATACCTAGATAATTTCTGTCTAAAAATATTTTCACAGGAATAGCCAAACTCATTTCCAAAGTGGTTGTATGAGCTTGAAATCCCACCAGCAATGTAGGAGTGTTCTTCCTTCTCCACATCCTTGCCAGCATCTGCTGTCACTTGAGTTTTTAATTTTAGCCATTCTGACTGTTGTGAGGTTGAATCTCAGGGTTGTTTTAATTTGCATTTCCATGATGATTAAGGATGTTGAACATTATTTTAGGTACTTTTCAACCATTTGGTATTCCTCAGTTGAGAATTCTTTGTTTAGCTCTGTACCACATTTTTTTTAATTTTTAAATTTTTTATTTGATATTTTCTTTATTTACATTTCAAATGCTATCCCGAAAGTTCCCCATACCCTCCCCCTGCCCCTGTTCCCCTACCCACCCACTCCCACTTCTTGGCCCTGGCCTTCCCCTGTACTGGGTCATATAAAGTTTGCAAGACCAAGGGGCCTCTCTTGCCAACATTTTTTAATAGTGTTGTTTGTTTTTCTAGAGTCCAATTTCTTGTGTTCTTTATTTTTATTGGATATTAGGCCCCTGACGTGTTGTGGATTGGTAAAGATATCTTTCCAATCTGTTGGTGGTCTTTTGGTCTCATTGTCATTGTCCTTTGCAGTACAGAAGCTTTGCAATTTTATGAGGTCCCATTTTTGGATTCTCAATCTTCCAGTACCAGCCACTGCTGTTCTGTTCAAGAATTTTTCCCCTTATGCTCATATCTTCGAGGCTTCTCCCCACTTTCTCCTCTAAAAGTTTCTTTTTCTCTGGCTTTATGCAGAATTCTATTTATTATTTATTTATTTATTTACTTATTTATTATTTTCTTTATTTACATTTCAAATGCTATCCTGAAAGTTCC
>NC_034598.1:13998253-14018684 GCF_900095145.1 Mus pahari
TCTACCTGTCTGTCACTATACCAGTACCATGCACACAATTGCTCTATAGTACAACTTTAGGTCAGGCATACTGATTCCATCAGAGGTTCTTTTATTGATGAGAATAGTTTTTGCTCTTGAATTTTTGTTATTCCAGATGAATTTGGAAATCTCCCTTTCTAAGTCTGTGAAGAATTGAGTTGGAATTTTGATAGGGATGGCATTGAATCTGTAGATTGCTTTCAGTAAGATATCCATTTTGACTATATTAATCCTGCCAATCCATGAGTATGGGAGATCTCTTCAATTTTCTGAGCTCTTCAATTACTTTCTTCAGAGACTTAAAGTTTTTATATAGTCTGGTGCACAGACATCCTTGTCGCTAGATGAGCTGAGGTTTTGAACACTGGTGGGTCCTGATGGGTGATAATTTCCACCTACATGGGACAGAAGGCATTTGATCATGTCTCCTGGACACCTGGGCTCCTGTCAAAGTTACTGCCCCCACAGTCCCCACAAGAGAGGTTCTGTGGCTAGCAGTCAGGTAGACAATGTCCCAAGCCTCGGGCATTCTGGCTAGACTCCTCCACAACTACCTAGCAACAGCAAGATAGCACCCACTATAAGAGGAGCTGCTTGGCCTCTTCTCACTCTCTCTTTAAGCTTTTTTACTCTCTATCTTCTCTCTCTCTTTCCCTTCTCACCTCTCTCTCTCTAAGCTTTTAACTCTCCTACTCTCTAGCCTTCTCTTTCTCTGTCTTCCCTGTTCTTTCCTCATGGCCATGGGCAGCCCCCCTCTCTCTCTTTCTACCTTCTCTCCTTTCTCCCTGACTTTCTACAACAGAACTCTAAAACCATAGACTGTCTCTGACCATGAAGGCCCACTGTGCTTGAATGATGGGATAAGCTTTCTCTTAAGGAGCCATGTCTAACCTCTCTCCAGAAGACCTTCCTAAGCTGCAGGCATGGACTGGACTAATGACTCACACCTGTGTGGGAACCACTCAGAGCCCCCTCTCCCTCTGTCCTCTTCCCTTATCTCCATGGCTGAGTGCAGCCCTGGGACACCTATTCTGTTCTCACCTCCTCTGCAATATCCAGCATGGGATGCCAGAGACTGAGAACTTGGTACCTGGGCCTGCACCTTGTCCACCACCCGCCCTGTGGGAGTCAGTGGCTTAACACAACTTGATGCTCAACCAGGGCCCCATGCAAAGTGTCCAGCAGTTCTCCTGCCTCTGCCTGTACAGAGGACCAGAACTCTGGCAGGATGCTGGTTATCTCCTTCCCCCTTAACCACACCCTCGGGGCCTTGTAATACAAATCATTCATTTCCTTAGTTAAGGTTACAGCAAGGTATTTTATATAATTTGTGACTATTTTGAAAGTTGTTAATTTCTTTCTCAGCCTATTTATCCTTTGTGTAAAGAAAGGCCATTGATTTCTTTGAGTTAATTTTATATCCAGCTATTTCACTGAAGGTGTTTATCAGGTTTAGGAGTTCTCTGGTGTAATTTTTGGGGTCACATATATATTATTATATCATCTGCAAATAGTGATATTTTGACTTCTTCCTTTCCAATTTGTATCCTTTTGATCTCCTTTTGTTGTCTAATGCTCTTGCTAGGACTTCAAGTACTATATTGAATATAGGGACAGAGTGGGCAGCCTTATCTAGTCTCTGATTTTAGTAGGATTGCTTCCAGTTTCTCACCATTTAGTTTAATGTTGGTTACTGGTTTGTTATATATTACTTTTACTATGTTTAGGTATGGGCCTTGAATTACTGATCTTTCAAAAACTTTAATCATGAATAGTTGTTGGCTTCTGTCAAATGTTTTCTCAGCATCTAATGACATGATCATGGGGTTTTTGTCTTTGAGTTTGTTTATATAGTGGATAACATTGATGACTTTCCATATATTGACCATCCTTGCATCCCTAAGATGAAGTCTACATGATCATCATGGATGATCATTTTGATGTGTTCTTGGATTTGGTTTGTGAGAATTTTATTCAGTATTTTTGCATCAATATTCATAAGGGAAATTGGTCTGAAGTTCTCTGTCTTTGTTGGGTCATTGCGTGGTTTAGGTATCAGAGTAATTATGGCTTCATAGAATGAATTGGGTAGAGTACCTTCTGTTTCTATTTTGTGGAATAGTTTGAGAAGCACTGGAATTAGGTCTTTTTTGAAGGTCTGATAGACCTCTGCACTAAGCCCATCTGGTCCTGGGCTTTTTTTGGTTGGGAGACTATTAATGACTGTTTCTATTTCTTTAGGGGATATGGGACTGTTTAAATCACTCATCTGATCCTAATTTAAATTTGGTGACTGGAACCTGTCTAGAAAATTGTCCATTTCATCCAAGTTTTCCAGTTGTGTTGAGTATAGGATTTTGTAGTAGGATGTGATGATTTTTGGGACTTTCTCAGGTTCTGTTGTTATATCTTCCTTTTCATTTCTGATTTTGTTAATTAGGATACTATTTCTGTTCCCTCTAGTGAGTCTGGCTATGGCTTTATCTATATTCTTGATTTTCTCAAAGAACTACCTTCTGGTTTGGTTGACTCTTTGGATTGTTTATTTTTATTTTTATTTTTTTCACTTGTTTGATTTCAGTCCTGAGTTTGGTTATTTCTTGCCTTCTACTCCTCTGGTGAATTTGCTTCCTTTTATTTGAACACTTCTATGTGTTCTTTCAAGCTGCTATTGTATGCTTGCTCCAATTTTTTTTTTTTTGGAGGCACTCAGAGCTATGAATTTTCCTCATAGGACTACTTTCATTGTGTCTCATATGTTTGGGTATGTTGTGGCTTCATTTTCATTAACCTCTAAAATGTCTTCATTTTCTTTGTTTATTTTTTACATGATTAAGTTATCATTGAGTAGAGTTTTGTTCATCTTCCATGTGTATGTGTGCTTTCTATTATTCATATTGCCATTGAAGATCAGCCTTAGTCCATTGTGATTGATAGGGTGCATGGGATTATTTCAATATTTTTGCATCTGTTGAGGCCTGTTTGTTGACCGACTATATGGTCAGTTTTGGAGAAGGTACCATGATGTTCTGAGAAAAAGGTATATCTGTTCGTTTTAGGATAAAATGTCCTGAAGTTATCTGTTAAATCCATTTGTTTCATAACTTCTGTTAGTTTCACTGTATCTTTGTTTAGTTTCTGTTTCCAGGATCTTTCCATTGATGAGAGTGGGGTGTTGAAGTCTCCCACTATTATTGTGTGAGGTATAGTGTGTGCTTTAAGTTTTAGCAAGGTTTCTTTAATGAATGTGGATGTCCTTGCAATTGGAGCATTGATGTTTCAAATTGAGAGTTCTTCTTGGTAAATTTAACCTTTGATGAGTAAGACATGTCTCTCTATATCTTTTTTGAGAACTTTAGGTTGAAAGTCGATTTTATTCAATATCAGAATGGCTACCCTGGCTTGTTTCTTGGGACCATTTGCTTGGAATATTGTTTTCCATCCTTTTCCTCTAAGGTAGTGTCTCTAATTGTCCCTGATGTGGGTTTCCTGTATGCAGCAAAAAGTTGGGTCCTGTTTATGTAACCAGTCTGTTAGTCTATGTCTTTTTATTGGGGAATTGAGTCTATTGATATTAAGAGATATTAAGGAAAAGTTGTTGTTGATTTCTGTTATTTTTGTTGTTAAGAGTTGGAATTCTGTTCATGTGGCTGTCATCTTTAGATTTGTCGAAGGATTACTTTCTTGTTTTTTCTTGAGCTTAGTTTCCCTCTTTTTGCTGGAGTTTTCCCTTTATTATCCTTTGAAGGGCTGGATTTGTGGGAAAATATTGTGTAAATTTGGTTTTGTCATGGAATACCTTGGGTTTTCCATCTATGGTAATTTATAGTTTCGATGAGTATAGTAGCCTGGGCTGGCATTTGTGTTCTCTTAGAGTCTG
Organism: Mus pahari; assembly: GCF_900095145.1. Classification (NCBI taxonomy): domain Eukaryota; kingdom Metazoa; phylum Chordata; class Mammalia; order Rodentia; family Muridae; genus Mus; species Mus pahari. The sequence continues at coordinate 14,002,155 of NC_034598.1, forward strand.
TATGACATCTGCCCAGGATCTTCTGGCTTTCATAGTCTCTGGTGAGAAGCCAGGTGTAATTCTGATAGGTTTGCCTTTATAAGTTACTTGACCTTTTTCTTTTACTGCTTTTAATATTCTTTCTCTGTTCTGTGCATTTGGTATTTTTATTATTATTTGACTGGAGGAATTTCTTTTCTGGTCGAGTCTACTTGGAGTTCTGTATACTTCTTGTATGTTCATGGGCATATATTTCTTTAGGTTGGGGAAGTTTTCTTCTATAATTTTGTTGAAGACATTTACTGGCCCTTTAAGTCCTTCTTATCTGTACCTATTATCCTTAGGTTTGGTCTTCTCCTTGTGTCCTGGATTTCCGGAATGTTTTGGGTTAGGATCTTTTTACATTTTGCATTTTCTTTGATTGTTGTGTCAATGTTTTCTATAGTATCGTCTGTACCTGAGATTCTCTGTTTTATTTCTTGTATTCTGTTACTTATGCTTACAATAATGTCTCCTGTCTTATTTCCTGGGTTTTATATTTCTAGAATGATATCCTTTTATGATTTCTGTATTGTTTCTACTTCCATTTTTGGATCCTGGGTGGTTTTGTTCAATTCTTTCACATGTTTCGATGTGTTCTCCTGTATTTCTTTAAGGAAGTTATTTGTTTCCTTCTTATAGTCCTCCATCATCATCATGGGAAGTGATTTTAGATTCATATCTTGTTTTTCTGGTGTGATTGTGTATCCAGGACTTGATATGGTAGGAGAATTTCGTTCTGATGATGCCAAGTAACCTTGTTTTCTGCTGCTTTTTTTTTATGCTTGCCTCCTCCCATCTGATTATCTTAAGTGCTTGCTGCCCTCAATATATTTGTTTGGAGCCTGTTCTTCCTGTCATCTCAGTTCAGTCAGAATTCCTCAGAGTCCAACTTTCTCTATGACCCTGTGATTCTGGATCCCTGCGGACCTGAGATTCTGGTGTGTCTGAATTCTTGGCAATTAACTTCCTCTGAGACCCTGAGATTCTTGTGTGACCAAGCTCTGGGGATCCTGGGATCCTGGAATCCTAAGATCTTGGGTGTGTTAGAGCACCTGAAAGTGATACCCCCTCTGGGGACCGTAGGGCTGTCTGCTATGTTCAAAACCAAGGTAGATCAGTGCAGACCAGAAGGAATCTCAGCTGCTGGTTAGACAGGGCTCCTGTATCCCTGTTCTTGCTGGTCCCAGGCACTCCCAGTTGTGTTGGTACAGAAGTTGCAATCCATTCACCTGTGATCCTAAGATCCTAGGGTGCCTTCAGCATGAAGAGTCCTCTGGGAACCATGGGACTATCCACCAAGTTTGTGTCCAAGGTGTACCTGGGTTGGCGCAGACCTGAAGGCTAAAATTTAATTTTAAAATAAGTATTTAATATAGTGCATTGTCTCATAAAAATATAAAAATTTAATCTAGAAATATTTTAAATATATGTATTTTTGTTTTCTAATATGAATAAGATTACAAGTACCCACAGGGCCCAAGTGAATTGGATAACCCTAAGCCTGGAAATACAAGTAGGATTAGGTTCCCAGTGGTAGGTACAGTGAATTGAATTCAAGTCCACTAAAGAACATTATAAAGTCATAACAAAATGTTGATGTGATAGCTTGGAAAAAAAGAGAAATTCTACATTGTTATGAAAGTGTTAAATGGCTTATGCATTTAGAAAAAAATAAAAATTATTACCAAGCTCAACAGACAACTGTCAAGCAACATAATCATTAAAATTCTAGGTACTGGTCTTATAGAAATGAAATAAACATGTTTTTAAAAAACTGTATAAGAAAACATCATGTGTGTTTACTCATAATATTTCTAATAAAAAGCAATCCACAGAGCCTTGACATGGTAATAGGTTCATGTGTGACACATCCACACTATGGAATGATACACAGCAGTACCAAGTGCAGGCTATTATTTCACATTTGGCTGGAAAACTTCAAGGATATCATGTTTAATAAAACATAACATTCAGTCATAACATCCTTTGACATCTAGAGTGCTTAGAAATATTTATTATCCTTTCCATAAGAAGTATAATCAATCAAACTGAACATCAGTGGGCTTTTTCCAGACCTACCAGGAAGTTGCAGTGTACAAAAAACTCTTCCCTCATATATAAAGAAGCTTACATGTACATAGGCTCAAATAAAATTCTCATAGGGTTGAAAGAATGTCTGCACTCACATGTAGGTACACAGCCTGTTGTATAGTAATTGTTAAAATTACTAGATCCATGTTATAAAAACTTGGTTGAAAAAGTCAGACTTTAGGATAGACTGTGTGGATTGTGTTCTGTGCCATTTCCATGGGAAACTTGAGCACATCTCCTCATTCACAAAGGGTTCTCTCAATAGATACAAAGAGCTCACGAAGCTGGACTCCAGAAATCCAAATAACCCCATTAAAAATTGGGGTACAGAGCTAAATAAAGAATTCTCAACTGAGGAATACCAAATGGCTGAGAAACACCTGAAAAAATGTTCAACATCCTTAGTCATCAGGGAAATGCAAATCAAAACAACCCTGAGATTCCATCTCACACCAGCCAGAATGGCTAAGATTAAAAATTCAGGTGACAGCAGATGCTGGCAAGGTAGTGGAGAAAGAGGAACACTCCTCCATTGCTGGTAGGATTGCAAGCTAGTACAACCACTCTGGAAATCAGTCTGGTGGTTCCTAAGAAAATTGGACATAGTATTACCAGAGGACCCAGCAATACCTCTTCTGGGCATCTGCTTGTGGACGTTGTACATCGTGGTGCGGAGCCTAGTGCGCACCACGATGTACAACGTCCACAAGCAGTGACCATCGTGTGAATACTTCATTCCTCCTTAGAATAAGGAACAAAATACCCATGAAAGGACATAGGTACAGAGACAAAATTTAGAGCTAAGATGATAGGATGGACTATCCAGTGACTACCCCATCTGGGAATACATCCCATCTTCAGCCACCAAACCCAGATACTAATGCACATGCCAGCAAGATTCTGCTCAAGGGACCCTGATATAGTGGCATCTTGTGAAGCTATGTCAGTGCCTGGCAAACACAGAAGTTGATGCCCACAGTCAGCTATTGGATGGAACACAGGGCCCCTAATGGAGGAGTTAGAGAAAGTACCCAAGGAGTTAAAGGGGGCTGCAACCCTGTAGGTGCAACAATAATATGAACTAACCAGTACCCCCTGAGCTTGTGTGTCTAGCTGCATATGTAGCAGAAGATGGCCTAATTGGCCATCATTGGGAAGAGAGGCCCCTTGGTCTTGCAAACTTTATATGACCCAGCACAGGGGAAGGCCAGGGCCAAGTAGTGGGAGTGGGTGTGTAGGGGAGCAGGGGCAGGGGGGTGTATAGGGAACTTTTGGGATAGCATTTGAAATGTAAATAAAGAAAAAAATTATTCTGCAAAACCAACTTGGCAAATTAATAAGATTAATGGTGTAAATTTTATGAATATAAGGGAAAAGTTATTTACAAGCATATGGATGACTCAAATACTAATTGCAAAGCCCTGCAAAATCTGGGGAATAACTCATAGGAGATATATTCCTAGGCTGTGTTTGCAAATTGCAGTCAACTCAGTGCTTTGGAGAATTACTGCTCCCAGTATGTAATCTTGCAGACCATCCCTGAGAATCTCATCAACTTCAATTAGTTCCCCAGACAAGATTGGTTTCTTTACTCCTTGAATCTAAGTGAATATATACCCAAGGTGGATTCTTTCAGTTCATAAGAAAATGTTACGTGACTTTCTAATATTTCTTTATGCTCTTACATTCTTTCCAGTACTTTTTCCACAATGTTCTTGAGAATTGAATGGGATCTTTCTATCTTAACTGTCTATGATTGACTGACTATATGAAAGTAGCAATCTCTTAGTTGGAGGAACTTCATGAGATTGAGTCTTTGTGATATATCTTACACACTGCAAAACTGAAGTTTCCTTTTGGATCTATTGAGGTGAACAACAGAATTCAATGGTACAAGAACAAATGTTTACAGGAGAGTTTGACAGCCACAGCCAATCTATCCAACATCACAATAGCAATAGCCATGCAATTAGGAACTGGGACATCTATACACAAAAACTTTGCCAGGTTATAAATGAAGAGAAGCCAAATTCAGACTCTATCTGATGAGCAGTTATTAAGGAAGCTGCCAAGAGAAGGTTAAAGAGACCCAAACAAGGACAGAGATTGAAACTGGAGTTTCTGGTCATTCTAACCATACGGAATATTTGTGAAATAACATAATTTATAAGCACATTTACATACACCCTACTATCAAAATTCTTGTTACTACTGTTTCATCTATGTGCTATATCTTGCTAAAACAAATATAAAATCAAAACCATACTCTGCAGATAACAGAAACAGAGAGGGAGTAGATGCCTGTGCTATGAAGGATTTCATTTGAAATCATCATAGTGAAGAAGCACTTTTTCATATTGTCTATGGCACAAAATTATGTAGAATTGAATTAGAAATGAACTATAGCATAAAAAGTTGGTGATCCCTGAATATATTCCATTGATTATATAATGGAATTTTTCTACTGGTAATATGGTATTGTAGTTTTCACAATGTTATCACTGGGGAAGTCCTGGTGAAATGAACATGATAGTGAGGTATGTTGTTTTTTATTCAAATTTTGTGAATTATTATCATTATTAATAAATTTTAAAACTAGAGATATATGCCAGGCTCTTTTGTAGTTCATTTTTGATTATTAATATTTTCTATTTGTTTGGAGAATAGAAACTCTCAAAAGAGTTTAGCTGTTAGTATGCTATTGACAATCTTTGGTGGTTGATGCTGTTATTATTATTCAAACTTAATATCAAATATTAAAAATTTAATTTTTATTACACACCACCAAATAAAAATTCTCTTAATTTTTGTTTCTATAAAGTTAAGTATAAAACTGTAACATGCTCTTATTTCTATATAAACAATACTGTTAATGTGTTAACTGTAACAAGACAGAAGTAAAATAACATAGATTTGAAGGAAAGGAAAGTGATATAGCTTCATAAAATACAGTCTCCAATGATACATAAAGTTGTGGGACTAAATCTAAAGGTATATGGTTTTTTTTTTAAAGTCACCTTTACTTTGATGAAAAAACTAAAACATAAATGTTCTGCATGTTTAACTTTTCAGAAATACTTGTATATAGCACCATTGTTATTATTTGGTGGTTTGGGTATTGGAACTGTGAGTCAATAGGAATGCCTCTGTGTTAGATACATGTAAATACTACTGAAATCTCATCAACAGCACCCCTCCAGACTAATGTAAAAAATATATTTTCTAAACTTGGTACACACTTACAACACACACTTCTTGTACTCACAGATATCAGTAAATTTTATGTTTTGTAAAACAGTATTCTTTTTGACTTGTGATGAACTCTTATAAGAAAGAATGGTCTCATTGATGTGCATACAGAATTGGACCCTGATAATATCTATATACTACTAACTTACTATTATTTTATTTTATACTTTTTCTTCTATTTTAGTACTATCAAGAACCCTTGACAAAGAACATTATATAGCAACTTCTCAACAAGTTTTTGGCTCAGAAAGTAATCCAAAATTTGAATCAATTAATAGATAATATAAATGGTTATCACAGATCTGTATTTTTTCCTTAGAAGAATTTAATATTTGAAGGAAGGTATTATCAAGCTATGTATTCACAAAGCTTGAATTTTCTGGCCAGGCTGTGCAGCATTACACAGTTAAGCAATGAGGTAAGTATCCTACAATTTTCAAGCAAAAATGATCTGTAATAGAGCTGTTTGTCAATGTCACATAATTCCTAATTTTATTACATAATGTCATCAGAAAAGGAAATTGTATGCATTTACTATGTGCCTTGGTTTTATAAGTTATATAGGACACCATGGTAATACTCCCTATTCTGGAGAAAGAGTGATCTTGAGCAAATGGATCTTGATTTAACAAAATGAACTCAAATTTTGTATGTGTTCTTCAACAAAACCTTGCATCCTTATGTTAGCTCAGTTTTCCAGAAAGAAATGAAATAAAATATTGTCGTACATGTGTTCTGAAAGAAAATTAACATAACATGCAAATTAAAAGCTAATCTCAAAGCTAATAATTAGTCTTAAATATAAATCCTTGCACAGGAGGTCAAAGGCATGTTAATTGTGTTCTGATTGTTTGAAAACTTAGTAATATGTGATAAGTAGTTAAAAAGAAAGGATTTTGGTGATATCATTATGGATAGACAATTTCACAGATTAATAATTATCAAAAATATTTCACATGTTATGATTTTTCAAATATGTATAGAATTATTTTTCATGTGTCTCCATCAAAGCTCTTTACATTTATTCAACTATTTAATTTTTATTGTATATAATAGTCCAAATATCAACTGTTTATTGTTGAACTATTGAAAGAGTGATTGATTATTTTGTATGACACACACACACACACACAGAGAGAGAGAGAGAGAGAGAGAGAGAGAGAGAGAGAGAGAGAGAGAGAGAAATGTTGTTTAAACCTTTATTCTTGTCTGTGGCTTTAGGCTTAGCTCTGTATCCTTTACTATTAATTTAATTATCTAATTTTTAACAGTACCATGTTATCTTATTTTGTGAGATAATAATACATCAAAGCTATTATAATTTTAGATTTCTGTTTATTTTAGTGAAATGTCTACTAGCCTTTTTTTTGTTTTTGTTTTTTTTGTTTTTTGTTTTTTGTTTTTTGGTTTTTGTTGTTGTTGTTGTTGTTGTTGTTGTTGTTGTTGTTGTTGTTGTTGTTTTTCAAGACAGAGTTTCCTGTGTAGTCCTGGCTGCCCTGGAATTCACTCTGTAGACCAGGCTGGCCTCGAACTCAGAAATCTGCCTGCCTCTGCCTCCCAAGTGCTGGGATTAAAGGCATGCACCACTACACCCGGCTATGTCTACTAGTCTTAATCCTTGCATTTCTCTCTAAACTTGAAAATCAAATTGATGGTAATAGCACATCATCATACTGGGAATGTGTTTGACATTATATGAAATCGATTTGTACAGGATTTTAATTCAATAACATAGCTGCTCTGCTCAAGTTCAAAGATCTTCTATGTTTATATGATGTGGCTGAAATGCAGACATGTGCTGGATTACAGTAAGACATGCCTGGAATACAGACATTCCCTTAGTACAAACTTTTAATGCCTAACAATGAAAGTAAGGTTAGTATGTGGAAGGAAGTATCCATATTTGAAAGCAACATCTAATTGAGCAGCAGAAAACTGATTAATCAAAGAAAGATTTCACAGAATCAGTCAAAGTTAGGATAAGCCCAAATTCTTACAATAACAGTCAGGAAGAAGAGATTACTTAAAGAGCATTGCACACAGAAATAGCTGAGGTGACTCAGGTGAGTTTGAGAGAGTTCAGTTGTGAGGCAGTTTTTACCAGGTAGTTAGCTATAGAGAGAATAAACTAGATAGAGATGAAGACAGTCTAAGTCAGAAATTAAGAAACAACAGAATATTAGAAGAAATTTCCAAAGGTAATTTGAGGTCAAGCAGATTGGAATCCAATGAGAAGCCAGTTTGAATTTGTCAGCTTGGACTGGAGTTTGAGCCAGAACAGCTGAGTTAAACCATCCAGCCAGTTTAAAAAAAAAAAAAAAAAAAAGTTCAAAGATTGTGCTTCTTCTTCATTAAGCCTCTGCGATGGCAGGTATATCTGGTGTTACACTAACACTCATTGACATATTTGGAAAGAATTATCACTTTAAAAAAGTTAATATTTATCAATGAGAATGAAACATTTATATCATTTTGTATGTAATTTTCCAGAAATAGCCTATAGCAAAGTAATATATTTGTTTATTTATGCTTATTTTTATACATTTTGATGTACCATCAACACCTTGATAGAAATAAGTGATTCTTCAAGATCCTTAATTTTGATTCCTTGGATTACTACACAGAAGTAATTGGAATCTTTTAAAAGAGATAGATTTTTTCATTACAAATATATTTCTGTTTTATTTTCCTTTTAGTGTTTATATGTAAGTAGAATGTTCAACAATGTGCTAAAAGCATTAATGAAAATTCAAATAATTTGCCTGTTACTTTTAAAGAGGAATTATCTAGGTATTAAGGATGTTTGTTGTACATATTTTCCTTCTTTTCATTTTCTTTTTCTCTCCATTTTCCATATATTATTTAAAAAGTAAAGGACATTTTTCTCTGTTCTTAATTTGATGAGAGTTTTAAGGAAAAATGCACAATTAATTTGGCTAATGTCATCCTGCTTATAAACATAATCCTATGGTTTCCTTTTTGATTTGATAATAAAAAATCTACTAATATTTTTTTATTTTGAAACACAACATTTTGGGAATAGATCTTTCTTAATCATTCTGTTAAATTATTTTTATAAATTCTTATATATAGCTATACAATTTGCTACAGTTGGAGAAACATTTCTGTGAATTTTCTTCTTTATGATACATGTATCATAAATTTATCTCTGGATACTGCTTTGCTAGAATTTATACATTTTGGTTACTTTTATATCTTTATTTTATTTTAATTTAATAAAACTTGTCAATATTTTCATTGAAATTTTTTATCCATTATTTAGAAGTATCTTTGTTTGATGCAACACTAACATTTTAATGTTTTTCTGACAAAATTTTATTACACGTTTTTACTTATTTTCATTGATACTTGAGCTCATACATCCTATGCTTTGTTATTTTGAGTTCTTAAGATCTCACGTGTCCTAATCTGCTACCTTTTTGGGTGAAAATTCAATTTGAACTTAGAAGAGTGTGAATGTTCATGTTAGAAGGTAAATCACTCAGATACCAGTTAGATTCTGATGTGGTACTTCACTATGTTTCTATGCTCACAGAGTCTTCCCTCTAACAATTAGTCTTTGCAAAATGATGGAGATTTTGGTTCACTCACTTATAATCCCATTATCTGTTATCTTGGCTACTTTGATGTTGATATGAGATTTAAACATTGGGAATTGTGTGTTTGGTTTCAGAGTTTATTCTCAGGCATGTGCCATTACTCCTTATTCTGGATATTTTCTGGTTGGCTTTGAAGTCTTCTTTGTTTATATTTTACATAGATACACTAGCATTCTTTTTAAATTTCTTGTTGTAATAATTTATGTTCATTAATCTACTCTCTTTTGAGATAGTTGGTGAGGAGACATGATTTACTAGTTGTATTCTATTGTAACTAGTAGTCATTGTTAAAGACCAATAATTCATTGCACAGTGATGGATTACTTAGATTACAGAAAGGTAAAATTCAGCAAAATAATTTCAGAATTTTTTGTGTGTTGGTTTGTTTTTTTGTTTTGTTTTTGTTTTACTTTTTGTTTTGTGGTTTATTTTGGTTTCCTTGGGAAAAGACCCTGCCCTGAAAAAGAAATACAGAGAAAAAGTATTTCTTTCAATTCACTGTTACGGTTACAGGTTACAACCAATTTTTGAGAGAATGGCAGAGACAAAGAAGCCCCAAATATTGCATACATATTCATGGTGCACAGAGAAATGAATTACTTCCTGGATGTTCATGCACAGTTTGCTTTCTCCATTATTATACAAGCAATCACATGCCTACCTAGGGAATAATGACAGCTATGCTGAGAGCATCCTCCAATCTTACTTAATGTAATCAAGATAATCCCTGATGAGTTGGACTGGGTGGTGGTCCCACATGTCTTTATTAGTAGCACATGGAAGGCAGTGGCATTCAGATCTTTAAGATCTTAAGGCCAGGCTAGTCTATATAGTTTCAGGGAAGCCAATGCTGCATACAAATACACACACACACACACACACACACACACACAAAAACTGTTTTAGAAAAATATTAATACTCCTTCATGGACAAGTTCACAAGTCTTTTTCAAGTGATTCTAATTATGACAAGGTAAAAACTTAAACTAACCTTCAAAAAGGAGAACTTTATATAATGGTTCCTTAGCACTCTTAGAGTTGGATGATCAGGAGTATTGTGTGTTTACTTTTAACACTTCTATGACTAATAACTTCCGAATCTATGAGAAGCAACTTAGAATAAGGTAGGATATTTAACATATAGGTCAATGTCAATACAACTCAATACAGTGGGATCACATTGGACACACACACAATAAGCAAATAGGTAAACCATGGTGTTAAGCACATTTTTTTCATTCTTCATAATTTCAGAAATAAAACCCATGCAAATATACCAGTTCAATTAAGATTGGACTTTCCATGTTCAATTAACCATTACTGGAAACATTCTCATAGGCAATTATTTAATTAATTAATTAATTAAAATAAGGATATTTCCATAGTGATTTTAATGTCCTGTGGTATTTTGAAAGGAAATGGCCTCTAAAGCCTTATAAGGAATGGCACTAGTAAGAGGTGTGAATTTGTTGGAGTAGGTGTGTTGTTATTGTAGGAAGTATGTCTCCCTCATTTCCTACCTTCAGTTCTAGATGTGGAACTCTCTTCTCCTCATATCTGCCTGTATGCCACTATGCTTCCTAATATGACACTAATAGATTAAGTCTCTGAAAGTATAATCAAGCCTCAACTAAATGTGTTACTTTATAGGAGTTACTGTGGTCTTGCTGTGTCTTCCCAGCAATAAAAGTCATACCTAAGACAGAAGTTGACACCAGGGACTGATATTGCTGTGATAGGCCTGACTATTCTTTTGTGTGGAGAAAGGTGAACTTTAAAAATTTGGATTAGAAAAGCTATTGAAAGCTTAAAGTGGGACTTACTGAGACTTCCTACTAAAAGCATGGAAGGCAGTGATGTTCAGGATGATTTGAGCTGTGCTGGCCTAGCTCCAGAGATTTTAGAGGAGAGGAATATAAGTATGTGGCTTAGATACCATTCTTGGTGTATTTTGATGAAAAATGTTACTGGTTTTGGCCCCTGTCTGAAAAGTCTGCCTAAGGCAAAACTGAAGAGTTTTGGATTAATGGTGTTGACAGAAGAAATTTCAAAACACCACTCTGTAGTGTGATTATTCGTGTTGACTCTTATGAGGCTGTATATTGAAAAGGAACAAGGTGACCAAGGTAAAAAACAAAATGTAGAGTTCAAGGAGAAAAGGTGCACCAGGAAGTGAAGTAAAGGTAATTCTTTCCTTTTAAGAGATAAATGGATTTCAAAAGAAAAATGGTAACCTCAAACCTAAGATTTTAATTTATGCAAAGGAATAAAAGAAAAGAATAGGATTTGGTGTGGTTATACATGCCTTTCCTCCAAGAGTAAGAATACAGAAGCACATCTAATTTTAAGAACATCCAGGTCTGCAGAGTGAACATTCAATTTTAGGAAGTGAAGAAAAACATTGAAAACAGAAATCTGGTGAAGATGTAATTGAACTGGATTGCATGTTCCAGCACCAGCAAGCAGCAGGATTGGGCATCTTCTGCCATATGTTTCTAGCTTTAGAGTCAAGAATAGTAAACAGGGGTCATGTAAAGTCCAACCATGACTTAGGGAATTTCCTAAGGCAAGATATATGCCAGGGGTGTCCTTGTGTGAAGGCACAGAAAAGACATTGTGTGAAACCATGAAGCAAAGCCTGGATTTTGATTGAGGACCTAGGATCTTGGTGTGTCAGCTCTTTGCTTGTAGTTACAGGCAAAAGGAGAGAACCTGGTCCAGCTGGGTCTGTCCAGCACTGAGCAGGATGGTCCAAAATAAACACACCAGGCTGGGAGTCTTGTCAAAGCAGGAACTCATTTAATTAAATTAACTTCTTGCTTATATAAGGTTGAGGGGGAAGGTGGGCATTTTTGGTGGTATTAGATGACATAGGAGGCAGGTAGTAGAGACAGAGGGTGTGGGTTGACTGACAGGGACAATGGGGTTATTCAGCATCAGTAGTAGCTAGGAAAAGGCAGGTTTAAGCAGGTCATGCTGAGTCAATCTAGTAGGGAAGTGAGTGAGGCAGGTCTATGGACACAAGCCAGGCTCAGGTCTTTCCATTAGTCCGTAGATTTTGGGCTCAGTTAGGCACAACATTAGTAATGCCAGAGCTGTGGAATCCTCTGTCATTTAAGAACAGGAAGTAAAAATATCTGGAGAGAGAGATGTTTTGCTATCTACAATGCTGAAATAGTTGGAGATCTAAAGAACATGTTGACTTCAGACAGAGTTTGGATTTTGCCCAGCTGTTTTTCATTCTTGTTTTGGTCCAGAATTTCTTCAAGATGCTCCCAGTTTTCCATAATGAAATTGAAATTTATTTCCTGTACCATTTTATGTTGAAAGTATGTGATCTGCTTTTTGATTTTAGAGGGAATTATAATTGAAAGATTACAAGAGTCTCAGAAGAAACTTTTAACTTAGGACATTTATAGGTTTAAGACTGTTAATGGATATACTGAATTTTATGGTTGGACTTGATTTTTTTTCTTTGTTAAATGGCTAGAAGCCTTGGGGGCCTGAGAGTGGAATATGGAGGTTTGAAAGCAAATGGCTTCCATATGCTAATATGGACTGACTTATTAGGAGATGTGTCCTTCTTGAAGTAGGTGAGGCATTGTTGGAGGAAGCATTTCCCAGTCATTTCCTGCTTCATATGGATTTAAATGTAGAACATTCAGTTACCTCTAAAGCACTATTTCTACCTGCATGCCATAATGCATCTTGTGATGATGGTAATGGACTAAACCTCTGAAACGGTAAACCAGTTAAATGTTATAAATTACAATAGTTTTTGTGGTCATGATGTCTCTTCTTATCTATAGAAACCCTAACTGATACATTCCTCAAGGTTGATAATGAAGAATAATCATAAAATAATAAAAGTTATCATGAGATGGAAAAGGTATATTGAAATGAATATATACTAAGCTGAGGAGTTTTAACCATCTCTGTATACGCTAATCAATGGAAAATAATGGAATTAAGGAAAGAGGTAAAATAATGAAAAAGACTTTTAAGTTTAAAGTTTTGAGTCAGTTAGTCAAATCTCAAACAAAAATTTAATTTTCTCATATAGGAATTCAGAATGAATATTTGTTGCTCTATATCTATCTATTAAAATATTACATTAATATTATGACTAAGTCCTACCCAAACAGTGATAATATCTTTATGACTTTTAGTTAATTAACTAATTTTAGTTAATTAGAAGACAAAAAAATGATGGGTTTCTATGACATAGTTAAATGTGTTTCACTGTATACGAAAGAGTAATTATTTTGTTTTAACAAAATCATCAGCGTTCATTAATTTTATTTGTCTTTTTTAGCCAAAAAAGAGCAAATATTTCCAACAAAAAAATAAACAACAACAACAAAAAGGAATTTTCTTGGAAGAAAATGGAGGTTTCCAGCTGGGAATTGAGTTCAGGAATTGGTACACTACCAGTGGGAAATTGTCTATGGGCATGTCTCAACTCTAACTGTTCACTTTAAAATGGGTACTATTTTTGACTTTTGGTTATTTTCCATTTGCAGCAAATATCTAATAAAATATGTCTCCTTCCACAATTCCATAATTTATGATTAGGAAAAGGAGTGCAGAAAGAAAGTAAATGTGAATCTGAACAATATTAAACATGAGGTAGCATAAACAGAAAGGTCATGATGAGTTATCAGAAATTTGAGTCATGATTAAGAAAGACAGTATTTTTAATTATTTGTTATTGATGAGAACAGATACTTGTTAAATAGGGCTGAGACCCCTAAGGATCAGTTCTAAGAATGTTCCTGCTATGGCATAGGATTACTGAACACTGGTGGTTGATGAGTTTTATTTTCTCTTTTTTTAAATTATTTTTATTAGATATTTTCTTTATTTACATTTCAAATGTTATCCACTTTCCTAGTTTCCCCTCTGAAAACCCCTATCTCCACCCCCTTCCCATGTTCACCAACCCACCAACTCCTGCTTCCTAGCCCTTTGATACTTTCTCTAGCTACTTCACTGGGGACCTTGTGCTCTGTCCAATGGATGGTTGTGAACATCCACTTCTGTATTTGTGAGGAAAAAGTAGAGGCCCTCAGGAGACAGCTATATCAGGCCCCTGTTAGCAAGCCCTGTTAGCATCCACAAAAGTGTCTTGTTTTGGTGGTTTTTTATGGGATGGATCCCCATGTTTGGCAGTTTCTCGACGGTCATTCCTTAAGTCTCTGCTTCACACTTTGTCCCTGTAACTCCTTCCGTAGGTATTTTGTTCCCCGTTCTAAAAAGGATTGAAGTAATCATGCTTTGGTCTACTTCTTCTTGAGTTTCATGTGTTTTGTGAGTTGTATCTTGGGTATTCTGAGCTTCTAGTCTAATATCCACTTATCAGTGAGTGCATATCATGTATGTTCTTTTGTGACTGGGTTAACTCAATCAGGATGATATCCTCAACATAAAACCAGAGATACTGAAATTTATAGAGGAGAAAGTGGGGAAGGGCCTCAAACATATGGGAATGGGGAAAATTCCTGAACAGAACAACAGTGGCTTGTACTGTAAGATCAAGGATTAAAAGGATCAGGTGACAGCAGATGCTGGTGAAGATGTGGAGAAAGAGGAACACTCCTCCATTGATGGCAGAATTGCAAGCTGGTTCAATCACTGTGAAAATCAGTTTGGTGGTTCCTCAGAAAACTGGACAGAAAACTAGTACTACTGGAAGATACAGCAATTCCACACCTGGGCATAGCACATACCCAGAAGATGCTCCAACATGTAATAAGGATACATGTTCCACTATGTTCATAACAGCCTTATTTTAAATAGCCAGAATCTGGAAAGAACCCAGATATCCCCCAACAAAGGGATGGATACAGAAAATGTTGCATATTTACATAATGCAGTACTATACAGCTATTAAAAACAATGAATTTTTGAAATTCTTTGACAAATGAATGGAGTTTTTTATATATTAAATGAGTACATCTACCTAAAGGCTAAGAAACTGTGCTTTTTTTTATATATTTTATTTAAACTCACTTGGTGTATATACATTCATATTATACACAATATAATACAAGTATATTATATTTCTACTGCATAGGTATATGTCACTCTACTGGAGCGTGAGGAGGCCATATCACTAAAGGAAATTATTCTCAGTCCTCCAGTAGCCATCATTTGCAAATAGCTTCTCAGCTAGAGGTGGGGCATCCGGGGCAGTCTCACACACCTATTCTGGTATTTTGGCTGGTTCGCCTTTGTGCAAATCTTGTATTACAGACATAAATTATTTTTAAAAGTATCAAGAAAAGTATTGTAGGACCCCCTCTTGGGGATCCCCCTCAGGTCACGGGAGTCAGGGTATTCCAAGGAAACATGAGAGACCTTCTTGTGGCAAAAGCATGAGGCAGTTTAATGGCAGAGCTCCGGACCGATGTGTACCTCACGCAGGAGGTCGAGGCATTGACCACGAGGCTCAATAGCTAGGGATTTTTATAAGAAAAGGGTCAGGGGTTGGGAGAAGTTGGCGCAGCTGCACACAATTGGTTCCTTTAAACAACCATATAGTTGCAGGTCAGTAGGATAGTACATGTAAATTGAAGCATCAGCAATTCCAGGGAGTCTGGGATAGTGGCTTGTACCTGGGTCAGCATGACTCTGGCCACCAGATGGCCGATGAATCAGTCAAAATAGCTCAGACCAATTTTTGTATTTTTTCTCTATTTTATTGCCATTCCCAGTCAACTTGACCTCAGGAATGCCTTAACAAGGGGTTTACCTGGACATACCGGTGCTTGTTTTTGTAAGAGTTCCAGCTAGTTCCAGCTCCTGGCCTTCAAGGCCTGCCAGGACTTGTTTACCACAAAGGGCCTATGGGTTTGTCTGTCTGAGCAGGCCTGGATCTGCTCCAGGCTTCAAGTTCCTAATGCTGCTCTATTTCTCATATTATTTGAACCTTGAATTTACACAATTTTCTTTTAAAGTTACATGAATCCCAGGCCTTAAATTTCATCTCCCTTCAGTATCTCAATGTTATCTGTATCCAATATTCTAAGAAAGAGCTCTATGCTCTTTGTGCATGTTAAGCCACTCATTGCCTATGGATCTGTAATAAACTTCTCTTTATAACTTTACCTCTAATAACAGATTTCATTCTTTTTTGTTGTTGTTGTTTTGTATTTTTTTCAATTTTTTATTATATATTTTCTTCACATTTTGCTATATCCACTCCAGTAGTGACTCACATTACAGGTTTGGAAACCTGGAAGCNGTCCTGAGGCAAAAAGTTTGAAGGAAACTCAGCCTCCTGGTACCTTGCATTCTAATAGCTATGAATGCCCCAGATATGTCCCTGCAATATTGTGGAGGGTCTTGCATGTTTTTCTTACAGTAGATTACTGGAAGTAACTTTCATATTCAAATATTTACCAAGGCCTAGGAAATAGAGGGGTTGTGGTATTACATTATTCATGAGAAGGTTTGCTAGAGCAGAACCACCCCACCCCCCCCAAACAGGTTTTTTTTCTACTAGGCCCAAAGGAACAACATAATCAAGGATTTACTGGGAACCCCT
>NC_034598.1:14018939-14084114 GCF_900095145.1 Mus pahari
CAAAAGTCCCCTATACCCTCCCCCCACGCTGCTCCCCTACCCACCCACTCCTACTTCTTGGCCCTGGCATTCCCCTTTACTGCTGCATATAAAGTTTGCAAGATCAAGGGAACTCTCTTCCCAATGATGGCTGACTAGACCATCTTCTGCTACATATTCAGCTAGAGACATGAGTTCTGAGGTACTGGTTAGTTCATATTGTTGTTCCACCTATAGGGTTGCAGACCCCTTCAGCTCCTTGGGTACTTTAGCTACTCCATTGGGGGCCCTGTGTTCCATCCAATAGATGACTGAAAGCATCCACTTCTGTATTTGCCAGGCACTTGCATAGCTTCATATGAGACAGCTATATCAGGGTCCTTTTAGCAAAACCTTGCTGGCATATACAATAGTGTTTGCATTTAGTGGTTGATTATGGGATTGATCCCCTGGAGGGGTAGTCTCTGGATAGCCCATCCTTTCATCTCAGCTCCAAACTTTGTCTCTGTAACTCCTTCCATGGATATTTTGTTCCCTATTCTAAGGAGGAATGAAGTATCCACACGTTGGACTTCCTTCTTCTTGATTTTCTTGAGTTTTGCAAATTGTATCTTGGGTAGTCTAAGTTTCTTGGATAATATCCACTTATTAGTGAATGTGTATCTAGTTAATTATTTTGTGATTGGGTTACCTCACACAGGATGATATACTCCAGATACATCCATTTGGCCAAGAATTTCATAAATGCATTGTTTTTCATAGCTGCATAGTACATAGTCAGTTCATTCTTAAAAATTGGAGAAATAGCACCTGAAATCCATTGGTTCCTGTAACTTCATTGAGTATCTTGTTGTCAGGGTACCAGTTCCACAAGCTGTGAAAAACTCTATCCTCTAAAATACTCTAATATTCCCGTGTTCACACTCAATAATATAGATGCATTGCATTGGAAGGATGGTTTGAGTATCTACGTTCAGCAACCGAGAAAGCTGAGACAGGAAGATTACTTCATAATAGAAGACTATGGCCATGAAATGCAATAGGCAAAAACTGTTTAATAACAAAAAGTATAAAGAGTAAAGATTGTGAAATGGCAATTTTACTTTCATATATATTTAAGTTAATAATCATAGTATTACAAGCTAAAAAATCTAAGTAAAAATAAATTTATATGCAGAATTTCAGGAGGCTAGGATGCCAGGGACTGATAAAACAGGGTGTATTAAGAATATTCTTATTGTTCTATATAACACAGTAGGTTTGCCACATAGTAGAAAAGAAACTGAACTGAAGACTAAAGGCCTTTAACACGTTAACCTCACCTATTATGAGCTTGAAGTCATCATAAAAAGTGTGTTCCATTAGGCTACATCTCCTACAACTGATAAAATGAGAATTAAATTATTGGAAAAAACTTTTTATTTCATATCTCAAGAATAAGAGGACTTAAGTGAATGTATGCCACATGGACTCAAGGAGAACTTAATAATGAACTGAACTGTAGCTCATAGTCAAGAATTCAAGAGGCAATGATTTTTTAATGTTTTATGAATGTGTGCAGTTTTTGATGTATAACCAGTAGAATATATATTCAAGAAATTGACAATAATATAGAATTTAGTTCAAAATAGGTTAAAGATCTTAGTCGTAGGAATTCAGAGCTTACTCAAGATAGGCCTAAAACAAAACATTTATGTCTCCAAATAGGGTTTTTTCAACTAATGACAGATATAAACTCTGAATTTGCATCTTTGCTCTTTCATAATTAAAATAATTAATAGTATATAAGTGGGTTTTAATGGTGAGATTAAAGTTGCAAAGGCAATAGGTTTATACAGTAGTCAAACTAACAATATTGAGAAATCTGTAAATTATAATAGGCTCAATGAGAAACGTGATCTACTTTATTTTAAATGGTTCACATAACTCAGTGATTCTCAAACTTCCTAAAACTTCAATCCTTTAATATAGTTCCTCAGGTTATAGTGATCCTCAATAATAAAGTTAATTTTACTTCTGCCTCATCACTGTAATATTGATATTATTCTAAAACAAGTTGTAAATATGTTTGATTTCTGATAGTTTTAAGAGGCTTCTATGAAAGAGTTGTTTGACTTCCAAAGCAGTCACAACCCACAGGTTCAAAACTGCTGCCTTAGAATGTGGGAAATATTCCTTTAGAATGTGTATACAACTTTGCTGTCACAAGAAGGATCTAATAGCCAGAGGCAAATACAGTGAATATTTCTCAAAAATGTAAGTGAAGTTTGAAAATTTTTACTAGATTTCTATTGAATTGAATGGTAGACATTATCAGTTTGTATTAGTCTTTTATCTTCTTTGTACATACATAAAAATACAATATACATGTAAACATCCATATATATGTACTTAAACAGTCAAATTTTCATATAAATTCATTAAAGAATGATGTGAAAATTTGATCTAATCATAGAGATAGGGCAGACTATTAGTAGTGCTGTAAAATAGAACAGAAATATTTTCCCTTCTTTTTGTATTTAAGAGTGATAATTTTGTTAGTGTATGTGTATAAAAGAGATCGCTCTCATGTAAACTACTCCATGACTGTAGACTGCCTATAATGTATACTTCTCATTTAATATCTTCCTACCCTGTCCAGAGAATTCCACGCCAAAAGAGCATGAAGTACAGTTTCGAAGCAGCAGCAAATCCTTTTCCTAGTTTGAGGTTCAAAATTACTACTTTGATAGTAGTGTATCTAAGAATATTAAGCATATGCTGGAGGGGTTGATAAACATTAAATAACATTTAAACATTAATATAGTGAAACTGTAATGTAATGAAAAGTAATTGTCATTGTGTGCCCTTGCTTTGATTCTGTGTGGGGACATAAGAGAGGTGAGGAAACTAATTAGTAGAAGGTTTTCTTGTTCTAGATTTCCATTTATCTTTCTAAGTATGTAATAAGCACTCAGATTATACAATCACAAGTATAAAAGAGGTAGTCTAAATAACTACCCAAATGTCATTCTGTGATCAAGGGTATGATTATGTATATTCCTAATTGCTGCTAATTTGAGGATGTTTAACTATGTTCTGTTTATCAATTAACATCCACATACAACTAGAAGTGACTACATTTCTGACTCCTTCATGGGAATATGAAAGATATAATCTATAACTAGAAAATCAGTTCTCAAGTTTCATAAAGTGTTATACTTACCATAACACATTCCTTAATGTTTCCCTCAGAATCACTGTGGGGTTGATATTAATAATCATACATAGAGTACAATACAGAACAACATATTTTATGCACTTTCTAGAAAGCTTTGAATCCAAATACTTCAACCTCAGGAATATAATAACAGATATTCCAAACATCATTCCTGTTTTCTAAATTTGGATGTGAAGTTTAAGTAGTAATGATATTTTATAGTGATAAATTCTAGTAGAAAATTATGGGAAACTTTATTTATGACTATACTGTCTGGGTTTTTTCATCAATTACTTGTAATTAAATCAAATAATATTTATGTGTATTAAATAAAGTCTTACATTAAGTTTTAATAAGTTGCTTGGCTTTCATTTGCTATACTTGCTTACACTAGAGTTTTGCTAGAGCAAATTAAGTACCAAATATGTAGTTAGTAAAACACAGGGATCACAGAATATGTCCAATATACAAGACTTCTGGAACACATTATTTCAGTTAATATTCAAATTAATTAGTTGCATTGTGACTTTCACACACTATATTTGATTTCATCTATGTCTGAATTCCCAACTCATTGCTCTTCAACTGATTTGACCTCTTCCCAATAATCTGTGCTTCTGTTTTTTTTTTATGTCATATGTGTTTCTTTATGTATTTGAAGACAAGTGTAGATTCTACCTGTAAGAGAGAATATGAATTTATGTTTCTTATTCTTGCCTATTTGATGTAAAACATGGATGCCCCGTTCTGCAATTTTCCAGCAAGTGTCACCATTCATTCTTGTGTTTAACATTTGTGTGTTTCATTTTTCTGCAAAATGTGTTTTAGCCTCTATCATTATATCATTAAACACAATGAATGTTTCATAGATAAATTATAGTTGAATCTATATTTTTAACATTTTAACTACTCTTTATTCCTTGAGTGGTTCTTTTGTTCTTTTACTCTTACTTCCAATAAGTTATTGCTATTATCTATTAATTGTTTTCTGTAGGTTTGTATATATTTTGTCAGTTTTCCTGCTACATAGGATTTTTTTGTAGAAATATGTTTAGATTATTTTGTCAAACTATTCTTTTTAAAATGTTAATTTTTTATGAGATGTTTTCTTCAATTACATTTCAAATGCAATCCCCTTTCCTCATTTCCTTTACTAAAGTCCCCTATACACTTCCCCTGCCCTGCTCCTCAACCCACCCACTCCCACTTCCTGGCACTGGCATTCCCCTGCATTGTGGCATATAATCTTCACAACACCAAGGGCCTCTCCTCCCATTAATGGCCGATTTAGCCATCCTCTGATACATATGGAAAGAGAGACACCAGCTCTAGGGGGTACTGATTAGTTCATATTGATGTTCCTCCTATAGGGCTGCAGACCCCTTTACCTCCTTGGGTACTTTCTCTAACTCCTTCATTGGAGTCGTGTTTTTCTCCAGTAAATAACTGTGAACATCTATTTCTGTATTTTCAAGGCACTGGCATAGCCTCACAAGAAGTGACTATATCAGGGTCCTGTCAGCAAAATCTTGCTGGCATTTGCAATAGTGTCTGGATTTGGTGGTTGGTTTTGGACCCTGTGTAGGGCAGTCTCTGGATGGTCCTTCCTTCTATATTAGTTCCAAACTTTGTCTCTATAACTCCTCTCATGGGTACTTTGTTCCCCATTCTAAGAAAGAAAGAAGAATGCACAATGTGGTCTCCCTTCTTCTTGGGTTTCATGTGTTTTGCAAATTGTATCTTGGGTATTATAAGTTTCTGGGCTAATATCCACTTATCAGTGAGTGAATATCGCATGTGTTCTTTTGTGATTGTGTTACCTCACTCAGGATGATATCCTACAGATCCATCCATTTACCTAAGAATTTCATAAATTCATTGTTTTTAATAGCTCAGTAGTACTCCATTGTGTAAATGTACCACTGTGGGGCATTGGGCTATACACATAGTCTGTTTTTTCAGTCGAGAGCTGAGGTCTGAATCCAGGGATCCTTTGGTGATAATTCATCTACATGGGACAGAAGGTGTTCTCTCGTGTCTCTTGGAACACTGGCTCTTGTCTACGTTACCACCCCCCCTCAGCACTCACAAGAGAAGCATGGCTAGATGTCACTTGGGAATGTCCCAATATTCTGATCTTCATGCTAAACTCCTCCCCAGTTACCTAGCAACAGCAGAGATAGCAGCTTACTTTTAAAAGGGGCTGTTTTGCCCCTCCTGGCTCTCACTTCTCTCACTCCTTTGTTCTCTTGTTCTTCCTCTCCTCTCCTCTCCTCTCCTCTCCTCTCCTCTCGCTCCTCTCTTCTCCTCTCCTCCTCTCCCTCTTACTTTCTCTTTCTCTCTAGTCTTATTTCTCTCTTTTTCTCTCTCTCTCTAACACCCCCCCACACCGTTGAGGGGATCAGAGGCTTGGATGCCCACCTGGGCTGAGTGGAAAGCTTCTGACAGCCCTCCCACATCTGCCTGTCCAGAGCATAGGTGGAACTCTGGAGGGACATGGGCTATCACCCCCACCTCTTCCCCTAGGCCCCCTTTAGTTCCCGTGGGTGCAGAGCAATGGTTATGCTATCCACTTGAGACAGAACCAGCTGAAGAACACAGCACACAGAGATGTACATCAGATCTCCAAGTTTCCCAAGTGACAGTGAGTAATCTAATTCAAAACTATGCTTCTCTCTCTTTCTCTCTCTCTCTCTCTCTCTCTCTCTCTCTCTCTCTCTCTCTCTCTCTCTCTCTCTCTCTCTCTCTCTCTCTCTCTCTCTCTCTCTCTCTCTCTCTCTCTCTCTCTCTCTCTTTCTCTCTTTCTTTTTCCATAGTGTTCCTGGCCAGCTTCCTCCTTGCTCCCCCTCTCTCTCACAGGTTTCAGCTGCAAGTAACCTGTTCTTTGGATCTGCATCCCCTTGGCGTCGATCTGTGAGTACTCTGCCTGCATCTGCTCTAAACTCTCACAGTTTTCAGGTTTCAGGTTTCTGCAAACTCTACTGCCTCCCACCCCTGCCTTGCTCTAGGCTTTGATCTGTGTTTACATACAAATGACAGCCCAGCCTGGCAGTGCCTGCTATGGCAGTACTTGCTCGGAATTCTTTTTCCTCTGCTGGCTGGTGTGAAGTTCCCTGAAGTCTTTCTGCAGGCCAGAGGACAAAATTTGTGCACTCATATTGGCTAAAAAAGACTTTCACTTAACCCTTAATCTTCTGCTTTCTTAGAAAAAACTAAGGGTGAAGATTAGGACAACCTCATGGTGTGTCCCTTCCCCCCATCCAGATAAGCCCATGAAAACTGCACCTGAAGCTGTGCTCCCTCTACAGGAACACCTGAATTGTGCTTTCAACCTCAAATTTTATTGCTTCTTTAAGTGCTTTTTTCTATTTTTCATGATATATGTCCAAAAAATTCTCTCAACGTGTTTAAGATTTCCTTTAAGGTTCAAAAATCATCTAATCCTTAATAACTGGTTTTCTTTTACAGAGGAACTGTTAACTACCTTCCGCAAATACATAATTAACATGCTATTTTCTTCCTCAGCCATCCTCAATGGACTGTGATGTGCTCCTAAGCAAACCATTACAGGCATAACTGTTGCTATTCAACCTATGCAGACATAGTCTGCTGGTGCTTTGCTCCTCTGTTACAATTACTCTACAAGTCTTTCTCTACCTAGTACCTGCTGCCACAGATCAACCTGAGACAGTGCCATCTCCTAAGAACTACAGACAAAAGCTGCCTTCCTCCAAAAATCTCATCTGACTGAAGGCTCCCAGGACATGCAGTGAACCCTACAAAAGACAGATTTGGGACTTTCCAGCTACAGATAGACTCTCTTCCCAAAGCCAAATGGCTTCTGAACTTTGGGGAAAGTTGCATGATAGTGAGGAAAGCATAATGTCTATCTAGATTAATTAATTGCTGTTCAAAATGAATGTTATTACCCTCAAGTTGTACTACCCATGGAACAATTAATTGATTGTACAATCTCTTGCCTTCTCAGCTCTTACACTTGACCATACTTACTACTCTGCTTTGTTTTGCTACATCTCTAGGCTATATGATTTCTTCTGATACTTCCACTCCACTCTAAATTTTCACAACAAAGGATAAAGTCACATCAGTGACACCCTCACTTTTCTTATAAAAACAGAAGAGGGAGATGCAGGGCATTGGTCTATACACAGTCTGGGTTCCAGTAGAGCTGAGGTCTGAACCCCAGGATGCTGTTTCGATAATTCATCTACATGGGACAGAGGAAGTTCTCTCATGTCTCCTGGATCTCTGACTCCTGTCTAAGTAACCACACCCCTCAGCCCCCACAGGAGAAGCATGGCTAGAAGTCAATTGGGAATGTCCCAAGCTTCTGACCTTCAGGCTAAGCTCCTCCCCAGATACCTAGCAACAGAAAATATAGCAGCTCACTTTTAAAGGGGGCTGTTTGGCCCCTTCTTGCTCTCACTTCCCGAACTCCTTTGTTCTCTTGCAATTCCTCTCCTCTCCTGTCCTCTCCCTCTTACTCTCTTACTCTCTCTTTCTCTCTAGCCTTTTCTCTCTCTCTCTCCCTCCCTCCCTCCTCTCCCCCCCCCCCATGCCTTTCTACAATAAAGCTCTAAAGCCTTAGACAGTCTCTGCTCATCAAGGCTGTGCTAACTTTTGCGCTGTGGGAACCTCTCTTCCCTCAGCCCTCTCTCCCATAAGCCTGGAGCTACAGGGTATGACTCCAGGGCCACTTTTGTTTTGGGGGGCTGCCCCTTGTCCACCCCCTGTTGAGTGGATCAGAGTCTTGGATGCCCACCTAGGGCTGAGTGGAAAGTGCCTGGCAGCCCTCCTGCATCTGCCTGTCCAAAGCATAGGTGGAACTCTGGTGGGACGTGGGCTATCCCCCCACCCTTTCCCCAGACCCCTTTTTAGTTCTTACGTACCAAATTTTCTGTATCCAATCCTATGTTGAGGGACATCTGGGTTCTTTTCAGATTCTAGCTATTATAAATAAGGCTGCTATGAACATAATGGAGCATGTGTCCTTATTAAAATTTGTAACTTCATATGGGTATATGCCCAGGAGAGGTATTGCTGGATCTTCTGGTAGTACTATGTCCCATTTTCTGAGGAACAAACAGAATAATTTCCAGACTGATTGTACCAGCTTGCAATTCCACCAGCAATGGAGGAATGTTCCTCTTTCTTCACATCCTCTCCAGCATCTGCAGTCACCTGAATTTTTGATCTTAGCCAATCTGACTGGTGCGAGGTAGCATCTCAGGTTTGTTTTGATTTGCATTTCCATGATGATTAAGGATGTTGAACATTCTTTTCAGGTGCTTCTCAGCCCTTTGCTATGCCTTAGTTGAGAAAAAATTTTTTTTGCTCTGTACTCCATTTTTTGAATAGGGTTATTTGATTTTCTGGAGTCCAGCTTCTTGAGTCCATCCGATTTAGGATTGGTAAAGATCCTTTCCCCAAATTGTGGCCCTTTTATCTTATTGACAGTTTTTTTTGCCTTACAGAAGCTTTGCAATTTTATGAGGTCCCATTTGTTGATTCTTGATCTTACAGTATCAGCCATTGCTTTCTGATCAGGAATTTTTTCCCTGTGCCCATATCTTCGAGGCTTCTCCCCACTTCCTCTTCTATAAGTTTCAGTGTCTCTGGTTTTATATGGAATTCCTTGGTCCACTTACACTTGACCTTTGTACAAGGGGCTAAAAATGGATCAATTTTCATTCTTCTTCATGCCAACTGCCTGTTGAGCCAGAACCATTTGTTGAAGGTGCTATCTTCTTTCACCTGGATAGTTTTTGCTTCTTTGTCAAAGATCAAGTGACCATAGGTGTGTGGGTTCTTTTCTGGGTCTTCAATTCTGTTCCATTGATCTACCTGTTTGTCACTGTACCAGTAGCATGCAGTTTTTATCACAATTATTTTGAAGTACAGCTTGAGGTCAGGCTTGCTTATTCTACCAGAGGTTCTTTTATTGTTGAGAATAGTTTTGCTATCATAGGTGTTTTGTAATTACAGCTGAATTTTCAAATTGCCTTTTCTAACTCAGTGAAGAATTGAGTTGGAATTTTCATGGGGATTGCATTGAATCTATAGATTTCTTTCAGCAAGAATGATATATTTACTATACTAATCCTGCCAATCCATGAGCATGGGAGATATTTCCATCTCTTGAGATCTTCTTAGATTTCTTTCTTCAGAGACTTGAAGTTCTTATCATACAAACCTTACACTTCCTTGGTTAAAGTCACACCAAGGTATTTTACATTATTTGTGATTATTGTGAAGGGTGTTGTTCCCCTAATTTCTTTCTCAGTCTTTTTATCCTTTGTGTAGAGAAAGGCTACTGATATGTATGAGTTAATTTTGTATCTAGCTACTGCACTGAAGCTATTCATCAGGTTAAGGAGTTCTCTGGTGAAATTTTTAGGGATATATATATATATATATATATATATATATAATCATATCATCTTCAAATAGAGATATTTTGATGTCTTCATTTCCAAAAGTATCCCCTTGGTATCTCTTTGTTGTATAATTGCTCTGGCTAGGACCTCCATTACTCTATTGAATTGATAGGGAGAAAGTGGGCAGCCTTATCTAGTCCCTGATTTTAGTGGGATTGCTTCAAGTTTTTCTCCATTTAGTTTGATGTTGGCTACTGGTTTGCTGTATATTGCTTTTATTATATTTAGGTATGGCCCTTAAATTCCTGATCTTTCCAAGAATTTTATTATTGATGGGTGCTGGACATTTTCCAGTGACTTCTCAGCATGTAATAAGATGATCACAGTTTTTTTGGTTTTTTTTTTTTGTCTTTGAGTTTGTATGTATACTGGATTACATTGATGGATCTCCATATATTAAATCATCCCTGCATCCCTGGGATGAAGCCTACTTGATCATGATGGATGATTATTTTGATGTATTCTTGGGTTCCTTTTCTAAGAATTTTGTTGCATAGTTTTCCATCGATATTCATAAGGGAAATTAGTCTGAAGTTCTATTTCTTTGTTAGGTCTTTGTGTGGTTTAGGTATCAGAGTAATTGTGGCTTCATAGAATGAATTGGGTAGAGTACCTTCTATTTCTATTTTGTGGAATGTTTTGAGGAGTATTGGAATTAGGTCTTCTTTGAAGGTCTCATAGAACTTTGCACTAAACCCATCTGGTCCTGGGCCTTTTTTGTTTGGGAGACTATTAAAGACTGCTTCTCTTTCTTTAAGTGATATGGGACTGTTTAGCTCACTCATCTATAATAAAGAAGAGCTAATGATTGGGCAGATAAAAAGGAAGGTGGAGTGAAAGGTGGGGGGTGAGCAGAAGGAGGTTTGAGATAGGCAACACAGAGGAGGAGGAAGAAGAAAAGCTGAACAGAAGGACATGGCCTGGAGAAACTTCAAGTTCTAAGGGGTCTCATAAGAGGGAAAGATGTTAGCATAGCAGTAGATCTGTCCAGTTTAGGTGCCCAACATGTATTCATTATCTGAGTTGTTTTGTCATTGCCATGGCATATTTTGGTTGGAGATTTACCACAACAAAATGGCTCCCTACATATTGATTTGAACTAACTAACCTGAGATAAAAGTTCACTGCCCCCAATCATTAAATAGGGCTTGGGCAGTGATAGAGGCTGCAGCAGTGTGGATTGGAAACTGCATCTGAGTGGCCTACAGAGAGCTATGGAAAGGCTTGTCCTTCAATTCTCAGACATAGAGCTACAGCAAGGGGCAATACCACATCCTGAAGCTATAGGGAACACAACTGCCTGTGATGTAGTTTTTGGGCAGAGACTGTGAACTAATTGGGACATCTATGCCTGAGAGAGCCTTTATGTGTTCACTTCCCTCCATCTTTCACCTCCAAATCCTGCTTCCTCCACCCTTGTGTCTAGAAAAGACAGACTGGATCTCCTGACTGCATGTTTATAAGGCAGCTTGTCTAAAATCAGCACACAATCACATGCTGCCAGCTGCAACCCAAACTGGGGACACAACTGACCATGCAGGTCTTTCTACACTGTGCCTCTTCCTATGCATAAAGAATCATGGAGATAAAAGTACAAAGGTCTCCTGACCATGTAATTCATTGTCATAAAGAGAGATATGTAACCTTTTGATACTTAAAGATGGAAAACACAATAAATATCTTTTTGTCTTTATGTGATGATATTTTGAATGGTTTCACAGGAATGAATTTAAAGGAAATAGGCACCTTACCATTTATGGGTATTGAAATATTTATTCTCTTGATTTATTATGACTTCTCAAAAGACTGCGCCCTAGATAAAAATTCCTTGCCTTTGAAAAGAGATTGCAAGTAATACTAGAACTAAAGGTTCAAGATTTCATAGGTCAAAAAAATCTGGCAAATGGAGAATGTTGACAGATCTTAAATCGATTAATATGATTATTCAGCCAGTGTGTTCCTTAAAGCCTGGAATCCCATTGCTTTCCTTTTTACATAAGGTTTAATTGGTCTGAAAGATTGTTTTTTCACCATTCCTTTACATGAATGTGATAAGGAAAGGTTTGCTTTCTCAGTATCTACCTTCAATAGAGGTTGCCCAATAAAAAAGATATCCACGTAAAGTCCTGTCACAAGGAATATTACATAGCTCTATCTTGTGTCAATATTTTGTCCAACAGCCATTGGAAGTAATTCACCAACAATTTCCCCAATCCAGTATTTATCATTATATGGATGACATCTTATTGGCTGATCCAGGTATAAATATTGTTCTGCCTAGTTTGTGTCAACTTGACACAGCTGGAGTTATCACAGAGAAAGGAGCTTTAGTTGGGGAAATGCCTCCATGAGATACAGCTGTGGGACATTTTCTCAATTAGTGATCAAGGGGGAGAGGCCCCTGTGGGTGGTGTCATTTCTGGGTTGGTAGTCTTGGGTTCTATAAGAGACCAAGCTGAGCAAGCCAGGGGAAGCAAGCCAGCAAGGAACATCCCTCCATGGCCTCCGCATCAGCTCCTGCTTTCTGACCTGCTTGAGTTCCGGTCCTGACTTCCTTTGGTGATAAACAGCAACGTGAAAAATGTAAGCAGAATAAACTCTTTCCTCCCCAACTGCTTGTTGGTCATGTTTGTTCAGGAATAGATACCCTGAGTAAGACAAATATCAAGAAAAAAAGTTTGATAAATTTAAATACAAACAAACAAACAAACAAAAACAAAAAAGCATGCCTTCCTGGGGATTGCAAATTGGCCCCGAAAAAAAAAAAATATATATATATATAAAGATGGCATTCTATTAATTATCTAGGGTATAAATAACTCTGCAAAGGTTTAGGCCACAAGCAAGGCAAATCAAAAGAAACCAATTAAGTACCCTTAAAGATTTTCATATTCTACTGGGAGATATCAACTGGTTGCTGCCTGCAATTGGCTTGGCCACTCAAGAGCTAAGCAATTTATTTCAAACATTACAAGGTGACAAAGATTTAAATAGCCAAAGGAAACTACCACCTGAGGCTGAGAAGGAGTTAGCTTTGGTAGAAAGGAAATTTCAGGATACACATCTAGATCTTATTAATCCAAAGATGGCCTGCATCTTAGTTATCTACTCATTTCCCTATAGGAATTCTTATTCAGAGAGAAGATTGTACCTTAGTATGGACATTTTTAGCACATAAGGAGAGTAAGAAATTAAAAACCAACATAGAGAAAGTTTCTGAATTGATAATAAAAGTAAAAATGAGACTTTGTCAATTATTCAGAATGGAACCAGCTGAAAGCATGGTACCTTTTACTAACACAGAAAATGCCTCATTACAGACACAAGGTGAATACTGGAAAAGAGCATGCAGTGATTTCTTAGGAGAGATTAACAACAGATACCCTAAAAGCAGGTATCTGCAGTTCATAAAAAGAACTAATTGGGTTCTCCCTCATGTAATAAAGGGAACTCCAATATCTGGATCCCCTACATTTTACTACACTGATGCCAGTAAATCAGAAAAGGCAAGGTATAAATCAGAAAATGTAAGGTAGCTGAGAGTCCCTATAAGTTATTTCAAAAATCTGAATTATATGAAAAGATCATAATGTTGTCAGATTTCCAAGAGTCTCTTAATATATTGCTGACTCTAAATATGCAGAAAGAATTGTTTTACACTTAGAGATTGCTGAAAATATTCAGGATGATTTTGAATTGACTTCACTGTTCATTCAGCTATAACAAATGATCAGAAATAGGAGTTATCCACTAAATATAAAACCCACATAAGATCCCATACAGGTTTGTCAGGCCCTCTGGTGCAAGATAATACTGAAATTCACCAACTATTGATAGGAAGCATACTGAATACTTGAGGGTTCAGAAATAAAACAAACAAACAAACAAAAAAAAAACCCACCATGTTAATAACAAAGGTTTAAAGAAAGGATTCTCTATCACTTGACAACTAGGCAAGGAAGTTGTGAGGAGGCAGTGTCCTACTTGCTCATTATAAAACCAAACTCAATTGCCTATAAGAACCCAAAGAAATGATATTTGGCAAATGGATATCTTCCATTTTATAGAGTTTGGTAAACTGAAATATGTGCACCATACTATAGACACATATTCAGGATTTCAATGGGCAACTACCTTAGCATCATTAAAGGCTGATTTTGTAATTACACATTTGTTCGTAGTTATGGCCATTATGGGAATACTAACACAAATTAAAACGAATAATGGTCCTGTATATATCTCTGATAAGATGACGTGTTTTTTGAATATTATAAAACATGTTACAGGCATAGTCACACAATCCTATAGGACAAGCAATTGTGGAGAGATATAATCAAACTCTTAGGGAGATAATTAATAGGCAAAAGGTTTCAACAAGAACCCCCAAAGATAGATTACATAGTGCTTTATTAACCTTAAGTTTTTAAAATGCTAATGAACAAAACAGCACAGATGCTGAAAGACATTGGGTTTGTGCAAAGAACTATTGAACTAAACCAGCCTGTTTATATTAAGAATATTCTGACATCAGATTAGAAAATGGGAAATGTGTTACGGTGGGGGAGAGGTTATGTTTAGGTTTCCACAGGAAAAGAAAAGCTGTGGGTTTGTTCCAAATTAATAAAATTCAGACATGACAGAGAGAGACCTCCTGAAAACTTTGGCAACAGAGAAAAAATGGGGACTTGTGGGGAGCCACAGCCCCTGGGGCCGCACCCCAACATGGTGCCTACAGGAAGAGAGTTCTTATAATAAACAAGTCCTTATTTGGCTGCTGCTGTTATCCCTGCTGATCATTGGCTGAGCTCGCTCGCCTGGCAAAGCTATGTTGCCTGGTGTGATTGGTCGGCATGAATGATATATTGGGCTCTTCCCCAGGTTTGGGGAGATGAAGATTGAAGCTTACTGAATAAACTGCTGTTAGAAGAACTGGTGGTTGCATCTTCCTTGCTGGTCGAGAGGGCGCAACAGGGACTAATCAACAAAATAGGATAGATAGTTGGTTTCCAAAAATGTCAGAAGTCTCTAGGTAGAGAGCTTAACAACTGAAAACTATCTGCTTCATATACGCAGATATTAGTAGAAGTTTGAACTAATTACTTTAAAGATGGTATAAAGATATATTGCTCTAACAAGTCTTACAGGATATTCATATTCTGTCTGATGTGGGCTCCATGGGAATTTGGGGTTTAAATTCTGGTTTGACAAGCTACCTCTTATAAGCAGGTATAGTACTCAAAGATGGGATATTTCATGTGTGGTTCAGAACTAGATAGGAAATATTAGTCACTGACTACAGGTAGAGAGAGCAGTGATAATTGCCTGCTATGAACAGGTATTAATAGAAATCTGTGGCTCCTGATAGAGATCACAACAGATAAATGATAGAACATATTAGTGAAAGTTTGAATTAATTGCTTTAAAGATGGTATGAAGATATATTACTCTAACAAGTCTTACAGGATACTCATATTTTGTCTGACATGGGCTCCAAGGGAATTTTGGGTTTAAATCTTGGTTTGACAAGCTACCCCTTATAAGCAGGTATAGATAGAAATGTGAATCAATCATTTTAATGATGATAAAGTCTGCGGGAGACTCATTCTCTAATGTGGACTCCATGGGAATTTTGGGTTAATATCCTGAGATGACAAATTAGAAAGGCCTAAATAGGCTAAAATGTGTGTGATTTTTGAAAATTGTGGTTATTTTATTGTTCCTCTGGGACTCAGAGCAAGCTACAGCTTTTCCTGGTTACCGGTTGATATGTGGATTTAAGGAAAAGGTTTGTCTTTGTGTTTTTGGAAAAGGTGATTAAGGTATTTAACTTCCAGAGTTAGATGGGTCAGATTTGATAGAAGTAGAACCCCTGAAGAACTAGATTCCAGAACATAAAACAAAAAGGTTATCTTGATGATTTTAAAGTTTTGTTTTGAGATTTATATATTACAGAATATACAGCCTTGGTGAATTACATTGTCAGATTTGCTGAAATGACCTGCCTGAATTCCTGATGTCTTATGTTTTCATCCAGATCCAGTCAGGACACTGGCATCAGAGACAATAATTGGTGTGGCCTTCTTAAAGCCAATGAATTCCCTCATTTTCCCTACCTTGCCCCATCTCTTCAAAAATATCTCAATGCCCTCATTCAGTTTGAAAAAGTTATGAAGAGTCTTTGTCCCAGTTCCTTAGGCTTTGAGACTGGAGGTGGTTATTATAGGTTGTTTTTGATGTTAAAAAATTTAAGTACAAGGCTTAGACCCAGTCCTTCTATTGTTGTTATTATAAAGAGATCTGAAACATTTAAGCCTGTGAATTAAAGGCCAAATAGGAAATTCAAAGCTCTAAGTTTATTGTTAGGGTGTTTTCAGTTATTTTAAGAACTAAAATGGCTAAGAGTATGTAAGAGAGATCATCCTAGATTACTTTACATAGATAGTTGGTTTTGAAAAATGTCAGAATTCCACAGAATGTGATGTTTCATGTTATATATTCACTTGTTGTTGAGACTTGTCTGATCCTAACAGCTTTCCCTCTCTTGGATTAAAAGAAGAAACTGAGCATATTTGAGTTACTCCAGTTGTGGCAAACAGCCACTAGGCAAAAATTGCCTCATTTCATCTACAGACATAATACTGTTCTACGATAGGACACAATTTCAGGTTAGGACAGCTTGATTTTGTTGAGACAAAGTAGGCTAGTCCTAAATATTCCTGATTCTCTAAGTCTATCAGATGACCCTGGCAAGTAGGCTGAAGATCGATGCTCCAACATGTTGAAGTAAGAGACTGTCCAAGTGATCAGTGATCTCTATAAATTATCTAAGTTTGGGGAGCTGTGCTAGGCTTCCTATATATTTTCAGTTAATATCAGTCTTTCTTAGATTTCTGATGGGGTTGAAAAACTACATAGTCTCCTAACCAACCCAGGCTTTTTACTTTGAGAGGAGCAGCTTTGAGAGGATGGTTTTCAGATGGCATTCATATTAAAGCCAAAACATAACAAGATGTAGAATTATAACTCTTTAAATAAGGATATTTGACAAAGATTCTGTTTAATTAACAAAGAGATTCGACTGGGGGTTAAATCTCTTGTAATTTATAAATTACAAAATAACAATAGTTATGTTCAATTATATCTGAAATAAAATAATCTTTTTTTTCAACTTTTTTTTATTAGATATTTTCTTTAATACATTTCAAATTCTATCCCGAAAGTTCCCTATACCCCCCCCCCGCCCTGCTCCCCTATCCACCCACTCCCACTTCTTAGCCCTGGCATTCCCCTGTATTGGGGCATATAAAGTTTGTAAGACCTAGGGGCTTCTCTTCCCAATAATGGCTGACTAGGCCATCTTCTGCTACACATGCAGCTAGAGACATGAGCTCTGAAAAAGGGGAAATGTTGTGGATAGCCCTGGGGCTAATTATATTTGATGTTAAATCCATTCTCCTGTGAGTGGCTGCAAACAAAGAGTGAGTCAACACTCAGGTGATTTCCGGTAAAACTGCTTTCCACCTTAATTTATCAAATAAAGGAGAGCTGATGATTGGGCAGATAAAAGGGAAGGTGAGGGGAGAGAAGAAGTAGTTTTGAGAGAGAGGCAATGCAGAGGAGGAGGAAAAAGAAGAAAGGCTGATCAGAAGCACATTGCCTGGAGAAACCACAATTTCTAAGGGGTCTCACAATTTGAAAAAGATGGTTCTCACAATATGAAAAAGATGGTAGTGTAGCGGAATCTGTCAAATCTAGGCACAAAGTTTGAGTTCATATTAACTGAGTTGTGTTATATATGCAATGTCATATTTGGGTTAGAGATTTACTGCAATACACCTTCAATGTCACACAATTTCAAGGCTTCTTGTCATATAGCTGTAACTTTTAGAAATGAAGTACATTTTTTCCAACCTTAAATGAGTTGTCACTTTTCAACAGAATTTGCATTCACCACACCATTAGTTTCTGGAAAGAAAGGCTTAAATATGTTATAAAATTCTAAATTTGAAAAGCTGGAGAAAACACTCAATGTGTTTCCAATTGATGAGGACATTACCTTTACATATATTTAAATTTAAATTTTGATTTCTATTGGCCTTATTGTTGGTTAACAATTATGCATTGTTTAGATCATTTTATAAATAATTATACATCACATAATTATATAATTGTACTCATGCTTCCTGATGTTTTAAAATTATTCTAGGCATATGTAACAAAGCTCCAAATCTTTTAAACTCTTTGGAGATATGTAGAAAAGTATAAAGGTAATATACAGTGAAACTTAATCCCATATAAGTGTAGCACTATAAATTTTAAAAGACAAAGTAGATTTGTATGTCTGTTTTCTTAGCAATCATTCATACCTGAGCATAAATTATTTTGTATTAATTTCTTTTTGTCACAGTTAATGCAGATACAAAATAAACCAAAGTATTTTATAATCAATTTACTTGCCAAATATCCTGTTTTTAATATTATAAAACATGTTAAGTTTGTCCATTCTGTCTTTGACTATTGATGATTTAAAAGCCATTTAAAAACCTCCTTTTGATGTTAAACAAGCATTAAAGAAGTACCAATAAACCCATTTTAGATGAAAAGCATATCCATAATAGGCATTTCTTCTTTCTTGAGTTGGTTGCTATTCTGTACTTACAGGTTTAATTTTTGTTTCTGTATATGATTTCACTACCTCAGAGAAAGAACTTAGAATTTTTGATTAGCCACTATGGGATTGGTTATGGCCAAGCATGTCTTAAGAGGCCTTACATTCTGAAAAATAAAAATTTTATGATCTTAAACAGAATTTTGTTAATAACTTTCATACTAGACTGAGTCTCATCGGAGTTTCTATATTGAATGGAAAGCATACTACTTTTACCCATATAGTAGTTGACTTATGAATAGGTATAGTATGTCCTTTCCTATTTTGGACTTCACCATCCAGAGCACAGGGCACCATCCTCTCAAACACTGAATATTTATTCAAAAATGAAAGCATATCCCACAACCTCAGCCTGTCGACTTTCTATGATTACTGTTATAATGTTCAACTATGTGGTTCACAACAAACTGCAATTCTATTTTGGCACTGTCAGACAGGAGGAAATTAAGATTTAATTTGAACAGTTCTGTGGAGTTTGAGAATTCTTTATTTGAATGTCACATTCAGGAAAATGCAGTTTAATCAATTTTTAAAAATGCTACTTAGGGTTTCTATCTATAAGAGCAGTATCAGGGACTAGAATACCTGCAAATTTTGACCATCAGTTTATTAATTTTCAAGGACAGAAAATAACCAGTGTTAAACATTTCTTTGCCTTATTAAACAGAAGTGATCTCAGAAATATATGCAAGAGTTTGAAATAGCAGAAAAAAAAATCTTGGTGAGCATTTTTCCTGTATAATGTACAAATTGAAAATTACTTACATTTACATGCATATGGACATACATGCGTAATAAATTTAGTATGTGTTCTACTGCTTGATAATGAATTATTTGCACTCATAGAAAAATCATTAAGCTAAGTTTGCATTTGTCTCACTCATTTACTTTTGTAAAGGAAATTTGTAAAAAATATATTTAAGTCTTCAACATGCCACTGTTAAATTCTTGATTAACTTTATTATCTAGTTTTACTTTTTTTTTTTTTGAAGTCAAGCAATCTTTATTTGCAAATTATATGATAGTATACACAAGTGACTCTAAAAGTTCTACAAGGAAACTCCTACAGCTGAAACTTTCAGCAAAGCAACTGTAACAAAATTCAGTAGCTATCCTATAAACAAATGACAAACGGACTGAGAAAGAAATCAGGGAAACAATATCTTTCTAAATGTCCTCACATAATATAACCTATCCTGGAGTACCTCTAACAAGTAAGTAAAAGATTTATATGAAAAAAAAAATTTAGACACTGAAAATTTTGAAGAAGATATCAGAAGATGGAAAGACCTCCCATGCTCATGGCTGGATAGAATCTATATGGCAAAAGTGACCACCCTAGTAAAAGCAACCCATAGACTAAATGCAGTCCCCATCAAAATTCCAATACAATTTTTCACAGAAGTGGATGCTCACAGCCAGCTATTGGATGGAACACAGGGTCCCCAATGGAGGAGCTAGAGAAAGTACTCAAGTAACTGAAGGGGGCTGCAACCCTGTAGGTGGAACAACAATATGAACTAACCAGTACCCCCTGAGTACTGTCTCTAGCTGCATATGTAGCAGAAGATGGCCTAATCGGCCATCACTGGGAAGAGAGCCTAATCGGCCATCACTGGGAAGAGAGGCCCCTTGGTCTTGCAAACTTTGTATGACCCAACACAAGGGAAGGCCTGGGCCAAGTAGTGGGAGTGGGTGGGTAGGGGAGCAGGGGCGGGGGGTATAGGGAAGTTTTGGGATAGCATTTGTAATGTAAATAAAGAAAATAATAATAAAAAAAATGAAAAAAAAAAAGAAAGTAGGGAAACAACACCCTTCACAGTAATTACAAAAAATATAAAATACCTTGCTGTGACTCTAGCTAAGGAAGTGAAAAATCTGTACGACAAGAACTTCAAGTCTCTGAAGAAAGAAATTGAAGAGGATCTCAGAAGATGGAAAGATCTCCCAAACTCATGTATTGGCAGGATTAATATGGTAAAGATGGCTATCCTGCCGAAGGCAATCTAGTTTTACTTTTGGTGGGAGAGATTGATTGAGAAGAGGTAACATTTAGCATGAGGAGGGTAAGTTTTCAGCTCCCATGTAGCTGAGAATGATCTTGAACTCTCTCTTTTAACTAAGTACTTATTTTATATCTCAAATGCTGCCCCCTATCCTGGTCCTTCACGTAAGTGTTTCCACACTACATATTATCCCTCTTCTCTTCTCCTCTGACAGTGTGCCCCACCTGAGTTTCCCCTGATCCTGGCACATCAAGCCTCTGCCATAGGAACATCCTCTCCCACTGAGGCAAGAAAAGTTAATTATGAAAACTGAGCTATCTGTCTGCTACATATGTGCCAGATGCCCTGTTCCACTGCATGTATGTTCTTTGGATGGTGGGTAAGTCCTTGAGATCTCCCAAAGGACCAGGCTTGTTGACTCTGTAGGTCTTTCTGTGGGGTTCCCATCCCTTCTAGGACCTTCAACCATTCCCCCAACTCTTTCATAAGTGTTCTTGACCTACCCTCCATCTAATGTTTGCATGTGGATATTTACATTAGTTTCAGTCTGCTGCTGGGTATAGCCTCTCAGAGGAGAGTTATGCCAAGCATCTGTCTGCAAACAAAACAAAGTATCATTAATAGTGTCAGGGACTAATTCTTGACAGTTAGATTTGTCTCTATTTGAGGCTTTCATTGGTTGGCCACTCTTTCTGTTTCTGCTCTATCCCTGCATTTCTTTTAACAGCACAAATTTTGGATCAAAAGTTTAGTGGGTGGGTTGGTGTCCTTATCCCTTCATTGGGGATCCTGCCAGGCTACAGGAGGTGACCTTTTCAAGTTCCCTTTCCCCACTGTTAGGTATCTTGGATATCACTGGCATTCACTCCTGGGAGCCTCTCCTACCCCATGTCTCTGGATCCTCCTAGAGATTCTCTGATCTCTCCCCACCCCAACCTATAACTCACATCTCTCTGCTTCCAACCTCTCAGTTGCTAAAGTTCTAGACATTTTTCAGTTTGTTCAATCTCTTGTTTGATTCCTAAATAGCATAGCCTCTTCCTATGTTGACATTCCAAAAATTCAACACTGATTTACCCAAAATACCATGCATCTTTTATATAATTAGCTTAATTATATGAACAACTTTTAAACCAAGTGATTTGTATTAGACATGAATTCTCAAGATGCATGAAGTTTTTAATAAGTAAATGAGACTAAACTTGAAAAACACATGTTTAATTAAAATCTAGTATGTAAGGATGTAGATTTATTATTGTATATTTTAAATACTGATTTTTTAGAGAAATAGGTCCACAGGCAATATAAAATATATATTTTCTTAGATGGTATTATAAAAATGTTTCCAGTAAAATATGTTTTATATTTATTAATTTTAAAATAAAGAACCATCCCAACTTATAGTGTTCCACTGTACTTTGCTTGCATTATATCTGATCTTCAGAAAATCAGTACAGATCAAATAAAATAAAATTACTTCTCAATATATACTACAGATATGTTAATGAAACATTTTCTCACTAAAATATTTCTGCATCATACAATTTTTATTTTTACAGTGTTTTAAGAATGTTGTCTTATCTTCTATGTGTACATATATGCCAGTATAAATATTTATACATGTATGCACACATATTTATAAAAGTTGAATATTATGTGACAGTTCCTTTTTCAATTTCTCTTGGTAAATAAATATTGAATATTTGAAGAAGGATGTTGTTTAAAGGTCTGTAAGATTATAGTGGGATGCTTGTTTGAATCATTTTCTCAGCCTGGATAATCTAAATGTCATTTACAAAGTTATATTCTTGTAGAAGCATCCAGGTATATTTTCAAGCAGGCTTAAACACTAAATGAAAATGAAGATGCAAATTATGAATTTGAAATAAACTCTAAGCAAAAATAAAAAAAAAAACCAGACTATATGTTGATACCTAGAACAGAGAGAGCTTAAATTAGAAAGAACATACTAACTTAGTTGTGTACTAATATCTCTTCCTTTCTGCTCTCTCCTCTTTATCTTTCCCTTCCTCCTCATTCTTTCTTTGTCCCTTTCTAAAACACAGTCTTCTATTCAGAATAATTAGTCTGCTCATGTATGTTACATCACCAATTGCCATAGCCCTTTCTCCAGAAGAAATTAGAAAATAATTTGCTATTCACTCTCCTGAGCAGGTGCTATAAAGAAGCCTGAGCTCATTGATGCAGACGGGTATATAGGATTTGTACTTTAGTTTTCATTTGATTTTTTCTCAGTAATGGCTTTCTTAGATTTAAAGACATATGGTCACACATTGTGCAGAATGAACTACTACAACACTCTCTGTAAAAAACTAGAAATTAGTATGTTTGAATATCAAAATGATAGCTTAATATAAAATCCACTAAGTTTGCCTTTACTTGGTGGTACTAAGTCACTTACCTCTTTTTTTTTTTTTTTTTTTTTTTTTTTTTTTTTTTTTTTTTTGGCACAGAATTCTACATTTCCATTGCCACTAATGGTTCTATTATCATCTTCTTGCATTCTATTTTGATTTAACACATGTGCATATGGTTCTAGCTACAATATTATTTTTATCTTTTATAAAATCAAATAGTGATTGGTTTGCTGTAACACATTGACAGTATAATTTGAATTAATATTAAAATAAGTGCAGTAAATTTATCCTTAGTTTCTGTAACCTTATTTATTAACTTATTTGACATGAATGTTTCTAAGACAGTGACACTCCAGACACAAACACAAGTATGTGTGTGTGCGTGTGTGTGTGTGTGTGTACATTTTTAAGACACTGACATCCTCAATAACTTTTTTATGTCTTCCTGTGTGGGTGTGGGCTAATGTGGAAAATGAACATGTTTGTATGTTGATCATTGCTGACTCTACTTGCATTCCCCAAATTCCAATTATTGGCAGCTGATAACTTATGCTTTTCAACCTACCTCAGACAACTATCAAATAGAAGAAGAAAGAGAAAAACTTTCCTTTAAACTCTCTAATATTTACACCATTTCATTTTGGTGACCAGGATGTGATAACCGTATAATGACAAAGTGGTTTTACATTATCTAAAAAGAAAATATTAGCAGAATTTACTGATTAAAAAATTGCATTGCTTTTTTTGTAGAAAAATATTTTATAGATCAATGTTTAAAGTATATCAACAGGCATTACCTCATATTATTTAATCATGTGTGTTCAATTTTATTTTAAATTTGGTTCATGGTATCAGCAATATTTTAATCCATATATATTCTTTTTTATTATATGTAGACACTTGGAATCTCAAAACTAATACTAAAATTATTTGTAGAAATTGTTACCATTTTTACAATGTAATTTAGCCTACTGTATTGGGATCTATTCAGCAATATTTGTAAACACCTTAAATGTAAAATTAATTTTAATATATTTAAAACTTATTTTAAGCTATCTCTCTTATGTATTCATTAATTTATTTCAATGATTTGTTCTAACTCTTTATTCATGCCAAATTTGTCATATACTACTTTTTCTTCTCTTTTAAATTTGAGATTCCACCTTTTTTGGATTATTGCCAGATGCATATATATATATATATATATATATATATATATATATATATATATAACTGGCTCAGTATGTGTACTGTTTCTTTTATATATGTTTCCAAGGCTGCCTAATTTATATGAATAAACAGTTGGTATGCTCATCCCTAGGAAGACTCTTTTTCTCATTCTTAGCCTTCCTCAATTTCTTAGTTGTTTATCATTCTTATAGGATTGAGGCCTTGAGATTTTTCTTTATATTTTTACTTATAAGTATGAATGTTTTAGCTATACATAGTCAAGTATACAATGTGCATGAAGTGGTGCTATATGCCAGAAAAAGTGTCAAATCTCTTGGAACTGGAATTATAGGTGGTTGTTAACTACCATGTTGGAGCTTGAAACTGAAACTGAACAAAGAGCCTTTGCAATAGCTGAAAGTGCTCTTAGTGCTAAAGCATATTTCCAACTCTCAAATACTGTTAAGTAGTTCCATTAGCACAAAATAAAATATATATTGTCATTGTGTATATTTTTCTTCTTAAAGAATTTCAGAGGAAGGTATAGTAAGTAGATACCCTTTTGGTTTACTATCATCTTTTAACATCTTTAGTTAAATATATCAATCAATGAATCTCAAGAAAACATAACACTTTAAAAAGTAGTAGTAATGGCTATTCTTGGTTGTCAACTTGACTATATTTGAAATGAACTACACTCCAGAATTGGAAGGCTCACCAGTGAACCTAATCTGGAGGCTGGGAGATAGAAATTTCTGATCTGGATCTTGGTATGGAGATCTTGAGACACAGTGGTGATTGATTCCAGAAGATTAAGACAGGGAGATCTCCGAGCTCAAGGTCATCTGGGATTAAAGGTGTGGTGGCACACACCTTTAATCTGGGCTACACCTTCTGCTGGAGACCATATAAGGACCTTGGAAGAAGGGAGTTTGGTTCTCGCTCTTTCACCTGCTTGCCGTGTGGGACTAAGCAACTGCTAGATCCTTGGACTTCCATTCACAGCTGCTACTGAACCATTGTTGGGAATTGGACTGCAGACTGTAAGTCATCAATAAATTCCTTTACTATATAGAGACTACCTGTAAGTTCTGTGACTCTAGAGAACCCTGACTAATACAGCAGTTTTAGTGCTTGGTTATACAACTGAGGACTTCACCATCTTATTGTCTGGAGGTTGTGCTCTGCTTATAGAAATTAATATATTTTTCTGTACTGCAGCTTATTGTATCAAACAAGATATGAGATTTCAGAGCAAATTTGTCATTAAGATAGACACATATTTAACATAAATATGGGAAAATATTTGAACATCTTTGCAGTATTCTAGAAGAACAGTAAAAATTCATCAACGGGGAAGATTATACAGAGGGCCAGTTGATCTTATATGGAGTCATGGTTGGGCTTCCCTTCAGACTTTAAAATACACCATTTTGTTGTTTGTTTGTTTGTTTGTAAATAAAGTCCTCACAACACCATTTAACAGTTTTCATAATCTTAATCACATCAAGACCTGGGATGAAATAAATGTTTATTGCTTCTTATTGCATTCCTTCAATTTTGCTTGCTTGTTTTCTGTATATTAGTTGTTCTCTCTTTTCTATGATATTAATGCCTGTTTTTTCTCTTAAGATATTTTTGAATATATAACGAAAACCAAAATAATCATGTAGATTCCTGTATTTCATAGGTTTCCTAAAATGCATTCCTAAATATTGGCATAGCTTTGTATACTAGTGTAAGTGAAAGATGTTACTCACTTACATTTAAATATTTGAACTTAGCATACAAACACTTAGTTCCCAGATTGCTGTTTGTTAAAGTTGATTGGTACAATAATAATAGAACAAGTAGATCACTGAAAACCGACTTTAAGATGTAAATGCCTTGGTAACTTTCAATTTAAATTTGTTGTCTTTCCTTTGTGCTTGCGGTTCAAGGTGCCTACTCTCAGCTTC
This sequence comes from Mus pahari, assembly GCF_900095145.1. Classification (NCBI taxonomy): domain Eukaryota; kingdom Metazoa; phylum Chordata; class Mammalia; order Rodentia; family Muridae; genus Mus; species Mus pahari. Next base: position 14,044,756 of record NC_034598.1, read on the forward strand.
ATCCTCTAGCCTCCATGCCTTCACACTGCTTCAAATAATGTGCTACCTTTGTAAGCCATTTCGAATATAAGTTGCTTTTTATCATTATGTTTTTAATCATAGCAATAGAGAAGTAACTACTACAATCCAACTCTGAGTGTAAATTTCATTATTGTTGCAAAGTACCCAAAACTTTCAAGGCAAAACTCAATGGTCCTTGTATTCTATGCCATGTATTATATGTTATGTAGCTAAATCTCAAGCAGGGTGATGCTTGTATCCCACCCTTTGTTGTCAATCTATCCACATGATGTATTTTTATGGAACAGTGGAGTAGGGTAGAAGAGTCTAGATAATTGGCCTTGCATAGTTTATACTTTTAGAGGAAGAGCTGGAATCTGGGCTCTACTGAGACTGTCGATCAAGGAACCTCTGGAAATTTCTTCAAAGAAATAATCAGATTTATTAATGGCTTCTCAGGGGTTTAGGAGAATGCATTCTCAGAGGGATGGTAGTATGATGGAAATACCCTCTGTCCTTGACTGCTTCAGATATTATAAAGTGGTATTTCTGCTGGATTCATTTTGTCAAGTTCTTAATGAAGTCCAGATTCTAGGTTAATAATTATAGTTGTCTGCCTTTCACAGGAATGTCAGACAGTGCATAGCCAGGATTACCATCATATATTGGTTTATAATCTTTGCCTTCTTGGAAGTATGCCTCTGTCAGAAAAGTAAGTCATAAACTTATAATTACAAAACAAAACTGCCCAGAATAAAACTCCATCAGTCAATTATTTTATTGGGTTATTTAGGGTTTAATTATCACAGCTACAGTTACTCTGGTAGCTATAAAACCAAACCTTGCTTTAATCTCTTTTGAACACTAAGCCATAAAGCCCGGACATTTCTGAGGGTCAGTAGTCATAATTACAGTTTGAAATTATGTTTTATTTGTACTGCTTAGAAAGCTGTTTGCATCTCTGCTTTAAATCTACATTTTGTCTTTTGATGTTGGTATTGATATTGGAAAATGAACAATCTCTTTTTCTGTGGGTTTCATTTGTGCTTTTCTCATGTAGGTCCTGGAAGGTTTGGGAGCCTCTGAAGGGACAATGAGAAAGAAGTTGTGTGTTTTTTTAAGCGTCATATGCCCTGTTTATATCACAGTTAATTTTTCTATTAGCTGGCTGAGGAGTGTTCCAAATGACTCAGTTTGCCATGTCTTATTGTAAATCATCACCCTCAGGTTTCAGATTTCTCTGAGAGCAACGAGGTTTTGAACTACATCTACAATGGTTCAAAATAATCCAGTAAATTTATACACTATGTAGAACATTTCTGGAGAGATTTTAACATTGACTTTGGAAAATGCTTACTTTTAGCTCTTAGAATGCCAGGTGGCATGTGGGGTTATAGCAACATAGAACTTTCCAAATTTTTCCCGGCTGATCCAGGAACTTATTGGTGAATACTCTGAATTTCTGACTTCCAAATGTAGAGAGCTCCTATTCTTGGACTCCAAACTTACCCTTATACATGTTATTGTAGTGATAGACTTTGCTGGCCTACAATTCCAAATACAGCATATTGGCTCCTGGTTTCATGTTTTCAGACATCTAATTGTCTCATTCTCTGGATTACAGTTATTTAAAGTAAACTGAGGAATACCGAATGGCTGAGAAACACCTGATAAAATGTTCAACATCCTTAGTCATCAGGGACATGCAAATCAGAACAACACTGAGATTCCATCTCACTCCAGTCAGAATGACTGAGATTAAAATTTCAGGTGACAGCAGATGCTGGGGAGGTTGTAGAGAAAGAGGAACACTCCTCCATTGCTGGTGGGATTGTAAGCTTGTACAACCACTCTGGAAGTCAGTCTGGCAGTTCCTCAGAAAGTTGGACATAGTACTACCAGAGGACCCAGCAATACCTCTTCTGGGCATATACCCAGAAGATCTTCCAAATGGTAATAAGGACACATGCTCCACTATGTTCATAGCAGCCTTATTTATAATAGCCAGAAGCTGGAAAGAACCCAGATTTCCCTCAATAGAGGAATGGATACAGAAACTGTGGTTCATTTACACAATGGAGTACTACTCAGCTATTAAAAACAATGAATTTATGAAATGCTTGGGCAAATGGATGTTTCTGGAGGATATCATCCTTAGTGAGGTAACCCAATCACAAAAGAAGTCACTAGATATGCACTCACTGATAAGCAGATATTAGCTCAGAAACTTAGAATACCCAAGATACATTTTGCAAAACACAAGAAAACCAAGAAGGATGACCACTGGGTGGATACTTCATTCCTCCTTAGAATAAGGAACAAAATACCCATGAAAGTATATAGATACAGAGACAAAATTTAGAGCTAAGATGAAAGGATGGACTATCCAGAGACTACCCCATCCGGGAATCCATCCCAACATCAGCCACCAAACCCAGATACTAATGCACATGCCAGCAAGATTCTGCTGAAGGGACTCTGATATAGTGGCCTCTTGTGAGGCTATGCAAGTGCCTGGCAAACACAGAAGTGGATGCTCACAGTCAGCTATTGGATGGAACACAGGGCCCCCAATGGAGGAGCTAGAGAAAGTACCCAAGGAGCTAAAGGGAGATGCAACCCTGTAGGTGGAACAACAATATGAACTAACCAGTACCCCCTGAGCTCATGTCTCTAGCTGCATATGTAGCAGAAGATGGCCTATTCAGCCATCATTGGGAAGAGAGGCCCCTTGGTCTTGCAAACTTTATATGATCCAGCACAGGGGAATGCCAGGGCCAAGTAGTGGGAGTGGGTGGATAGGAGAGCAGGGGTGGGTGGGGTATAGGGAACTTTCAGGATAGCATTTGAAATGTAAATAAAGAAAATAATAATAATAATAATAATAATAATAATAATAATAAAAAGTATGTCCAATATTTGTATCTTGATTTTCTATATCAATTTATGTGTTTTGAATTTCTGTTTAAATTCTTCAATATCTGTTTAATTTAAAGTCGTATTTTGCCTTCTTTCTCTTGAAATCGAAAGAGTATTTTCCATGTTTCATAAGAAAACTGTCACTGACATGTTACGTTTACAATCTCATTCTTAAGTTCCTTATTGATCTACTCAAGGAGACACAAGATGAAAATCTGAGACATCTGTTGTAGCTACCATTTTCAATCTATTTACTAATTTAAAAAACCTAATTCACATATAAAACTGTTTAAGATTAGAAGATTTTTTTTTTCATTCTAAACTGAAACCTAGTATACAAAACTGATCTGGAGAAAAATGATAGAAAAAATTGATCTATACCAAGACCTAAGTGATGAAATCTAGTAAAAATGAATGAAATATCTGGTAATTACTCATCATGTCTACTCTATGTGTATTGCATGTGGATTAGTAAGAATCAATTATAGAAATGCATGACCAAATAATATATGTTTCAGCAATTAATTTCTGTACTTGTACTGAACTGCACAGTAACAAGTGGAGACTAAACATGTTCTAGGTTTCATGTTTTTTTATATATAAATGAGAATTCTGATAACAATTGATGATGTATAGAATATGTAGCAATTTTAAAATTTTTGCATCGTTAAAAAGTTTATATAACTCCTCAATAACAAACTGAAATAAAATTTTTAGAGACAAATACAATTTGTGGTAAATTTTACTTATCTTTGTTTTTATTATGTTATGAAATACCAGGATCAATGTAGCTTATAGAAGAAAGTCTATTTGGGCTTGTAGCTTCAGATAATTGGTGTCATCAGGGCAGAATAAAGGCCTGTCAGGCAGAACAAGAAGCTGCATGCTTATATCTCAAACAGCAAGGAGGAAGCCTTGTGAACAAACTAGAAATGCCACAGTTGCAAGCTCTCAAGTCTTGCCTTCAATGACAAGCTTCCAACAAGCACAAGATTTCTAAAACACCTCACGCAGTGCTACAAACTAGGAGTCACATATTCAGATGCTAGAGCATTTTACATTCAGTCCAAGGTAAATCATCACTGAGTTGAATTTATGAAAAATAAATAAATAAATAAATAAATACAGAAATATGGGGTCTGTGAAGGATAATTGTATTCTTAGACAAGTTATTGGTTATATACAACCTGTCCAAAGCCTTATATAGGTAATCCATGAATGTAGCATGGATTCATATTTCACTAATTTTCTCCCACATATTTATTACTATAAAACTGAGATGTTATTTTTATCTCCAATTTTCTTTCTTTTAGTTTCACCATCATATTTTCTTCTTACTTAACAACAATATTTATTTTATCTTGCCCCCTCCCTTTTTTCACTTAATACATCAATTGTGGAATGTCCATTATGGTACCATAGAAAAAATTCTAAATTATAGCAATTATCCCATGCAGAAAACACCTGTGATGTCATGATGCTTTCATTATTGTATGTCTGCCAAAATTGCCAGTTTTCTCTCAGTTTATTTTTTATATGTATAACAAACATCTAAGATGGTCAATTTATAATGAGAATATAATGAGAATGAGGTAAAGTTTATATCATATAATAATCATTTTGCATTATATATCAGTAATAAGGGAGTTGCAATGTCAATGTATAGGAAAGAACAAAGACATTTAATTCATATAAACATCTAAAAGGACAAGACAGAATGATGATTATTTCTAGCTTCCAAAAGAATGATAATGGTTTGAAATAGACCCACTAAGACTCACAATTTAAAAATCCCACCATTTCTCAATTTCTTTTAGCTGTATAAGATGTTCTGAGATATTTCTACAGCAACATCATCTATATTTTATCCTCCTTTGTAAGCATGTGTAATTTGTTTTTGCCTCTAGACTTAATAGTATATCACAGAGAAGCTACTGTTCACTACTTATTTTTAAAGTATTCTGTATTCCTTGTTGTAACATTTTAATTTTTGTGTGTAATTTTTCTTATGTGATTTATTTTAAAAAGACAAGGGCATGATCTAATTACCTTTAAAAATATATAAGAAATACTTAAAAAATAAATGAAGATCCTCATTTGAAATGAGTTTTTAAATCTGAGTCTGGGAGTGACACTGTGCTACAGCCCTACCCAACACAATCACACCCAGAGACAGCTTGACCCCCAAGAGTCCTGAAACACCCAAATTCACATGTGAGTCCACCCCCAAAAGTCTGGCCTGAATGGGACTTGTCCTGGGCCCCAGGGGACATAGAAATCCCTACCCAGCAGGGACATGATCCTTTAGGTTTGCATCTTTGCCTGGTAGCAGACCCTATGCTATAGTCCTCCCAACCTAAATGATACACAGAGACATGACCACCAGTAGTTCTGACACACCAAGGTTCACAGAGACAGTTTGACCTCTAGGATTTCTGACAAACCCAGGCTCACCAGAGGACAGGCACCAGTCAGAGAGAGCAAAACCAGCTGGAACAAGAGATAACCAGATGGTGAGAAACAAAAGCAAGAACAGAAGCCAATGCTATGTAGCATCCTTAGAACCACAGTAAGCCTTGGATACCCCAACACACATGAAAGGCAGGATTCTGATCTCATATCCAAACTCATGATGATGTTAGAGGACTTTAAGATGGTCATAATTAACTTTTAAAGAAATACAAGAAAACACAGGTAGAAGCCCTTAAAAAGAAACACATAAATCCCTTAAAGAAATATGAGAAACCACAACCAAACAAGTGAAGAAATTGAAAAACAAAACAAACAAACAAAAACCAAAAAAAGCAAAACAAAAAACAACAACAACAAACAAAACCTCCAGGATCTTAAAATGGAAATCAAATACAAACAACAACAACAACAAAAAAATCACAAAAGGAGACAAACCTTGAGACAGAAAACCTGGGAGAGAGATCAGGAGTCATAGATTCAATCATCACCAACAGAATACAAGTGATAGAAGAGAGAGTCTCAAGGATAGAAGATATCATAGAAAACATTGACACCATAGTCAAAGAAAATGCAAAATGCCAAAAGTTCCTAACCCAAAACATCCAGAAAATCCAAGACAATTTATGAAGACTAAACCTAAAGATAAGTTTAGAAGAGAATGAAGATTCCCAACCTAAAAGACCAGTAAACATCTCTAGGAGGCTATGGCCCCTCACCCTGGGCTTCCTGAAGCTGCACCTTAAAGATGGCATCTGTTGGCTATGGAGCTTGTGGTAAACAAGTCCATATTTGGCGGTGATTTGTTCATGCTCTTCTGGTTGGCTGAGGCCCATGCCTGGTGAGGTGAGGTGGCCTGCTGCAATTGGAGTGGATAGGAGAAAATAAAAGGGCTTGTAGCCCGGGGCTCAGGGGAGAAGAAAGAAGGTTGCTGATTAACTGCTGAGAGAAGAACTGGTGGTTGCATCTTCCTTGCTGGTCACGAGAGTAGACGAGACAAGTGGTGGCCCTAACAAGAAGGGCTTGTGCACTGCAGCAATTCGAACAGCAAGGGGTGGTTGTGAGGCAGATTGTGCGTGCTCCACCATGGTGGGGACACTGTCTGAACTTGGGTCCTCACAGCCGACACCTTCCTGCGAGCCCCTGTGAATAAATGGAGACAAAGGGGAGGCAGCAGGGCAGACCAGGGAAGAGTTAGTGCGGCTGGGTGCTGCCTCACGTCTATACCCAGGCCACAGCTGCTTCCGCAAGGGGCAGAGTTGGTGGTGGACTCACAAGGAACACAGCTGAGCTTTTCTGTACCTGGCGCCCCTGAGGGCCACACCCGGAACATGGCTGGATGCAGTAGTAAGTGTACCAGTCCTCTGAACCAGGGTACTAGAGCTCCTCCCTACAGCCCCTGGGCAGAGTGGGCCAAGGGTTGAGCAATTCTCAATGGGCCTTTTGCAGCAGTTTCGAAAACCCAGAAGGAAGGTATTGTTGCCAAGTGGCTAAGCAGTGCTGCCCCTCCCCACACCTCCTAGGCAGCCCTCGGAGGCCTTGCTGGGCATGCTCAGTCATCAGGGCAGCTTCAGCTCTCGGAGTTGGAAACTTGTGGCACTGGAATGGTAAGGACCCTCGGTGGGGCAAAGATGGAGTCCTTTACCAATGATCGACTTCAGCTTCCAAGGAATATGATTGAAAACAGCATGTTTGAAGAAGAACCAGATGTGGTAGATTTAGCCCAAGAACCTTGTTTACATCCTCTGGAACCTGATGAAGTTGAATATGAGGCAAGAGGTTCGAGGCTCCTGGTGCGCGGTCTTGGTGAGCATGAGATGGATGAGGATGAAGAGTATTAAAGGTCATCTGCAAAGCTGCTGGGCATGTCCTTCGTGAACAGAAGCTCAGGACTTCGGAGCAGTGCAGCAGGCTACAGGCAGAGTCCAGATGGGACTTGTTCAGTACCCTCTACTGTACCTTAGTGATCTGTGTTTTTGTTATGTCAGCAGTTTCAAGTCAAGAAAAACAAGTTGAAATTCTGGAATATCCATATCATGAACAAATCGCCGCCGTTGTTGCTCCTGAACCTCTTCTAACAGGACAGCATCCGGGGACACATGTAGACAGTTGGGAATTTTTGATTGGGAGTGAACCCTGTGATTCCAGCCATGGGCTCCTCAACATCTTCTCCTGCTACTGCAGTAAACACCTCAAATGCTTCAGATCGTCAACGGGCTTCACCACCCTCAGGATGCCCAATGCATGAAGGGCAAAGGAAAGGCTGTCCAGTGACTACAGCAACATCTTACCTGACTAGTGAGGGCAAAGCACACACTGTACCTGCTCACCAAGATCGGGCCTATGATTATGTGGAATGCCCTGTTACTGGTGCTGCAGCTAAGGATAAGGAGAGCCTCAATCCTTCAAACCTGATGCCACCACCTAATCATACACCATCCCTAAATCAGCCATTTACTTTTTCTACCTCAAGGGAGGAATCATCAATTCTGAGAGCCGACTCTGAGAAAAAGTGGGTTTACCCTTCTGAACAGATGTTCTTGAATGCCATGTTACAGAAAGGGTGGAAGTGGAAAGATGATGATATTAGTCAGAAAGATATGTACAATATCATTAGAATTCACAATCAGAATAATGAGCAAGCTTGGAAGGAGATTTTGAAATGGGAAGCCCTTCATGCTCATGAGTGTCCTTGTGGCCCATCATTGGTCCAATTTGGAGGTAAAGCAAGAGAGTATTCACCAAGGGCAAGAATTTAGTCCTTGATGGGGTATGAATTGCCTTTTGACCACCATGACTGAATCATCAATCGTTGTGGCACAGAAGTTAGATATGTGATTGATTACTATGATGGTGATGAGGTGAACAAGGACTATCAGTTCACTATCCTGGATGTGTGTCCTGCCTTTGACTCATTCTCTGCAGTATGGGATTGAATGAAGGCTGCATGAGCTGCAAGTGTGTGCTATCCTGACACCAGGCTCAGGACATGGACCTGCAAGAGTGTGCTGTCCTGACACCAGGTTCAGGACATGGAGCTGCAAGAGTGTGCTGTCCTGACACCAGGCTCAGGACGTGGAACTGCAAGAGTGTGCTGTCCTGACACCAGGCTCAGGACGTGGAGATGCCAGATGCAGGAAGGAGGTGCTGATGAAAAGAAGAAAAAAGAAGAAAAGAAAAGAAAGAAAAAGCAGAAGCTTGTCAGAAGGAACGGGAAGATTAGAAGTTGTTCAGTTGGCTAAGAAGAAAGAAGATTCATGCAGAGCAGACATCCACATCCAGTCCCATCTTTAGCTGCAGGAATTGAATTCACTGTGTCTTGTTAATTTCAAAACTAAGAAAAAGACAAGGCACACATGACTCTGCGGTGTGTGTGTGTGTTGGTGTGTGTTGGCGTGTGTATGTGTGTGTGCTGTTTTGGTGTGTTAAAAAGGAGCTACAGGGAGTTCCATGGTAAGTACAAGTTAAGCACTCAGTGTAGGGACAAGCTAAGCTCCTGGTATAAAGGATAGGTTAAGATCACAGGTTATGGGACAAAGTTAGGATCTAGGCACTAGGAAGATGCTCCCCGGTAGAGGGACAAATTTAAAAGGATCCCGGAGCAGGGACAAATTTAAACAAGTCAAGCTCCCAGGGTTATGGGACGGAGTTACAAGTCAAGCTCCTGGGGTTACAGGACACATCAAAGTTAGACCTTTAAGGATCCCGGAACAGGGACAAATTTTAAGACTGCTGTTAGAAGAACTGGTGGTTAGAGTTCAGAACTTTCAGCAGCCAGGGTGTGCCAGCAGGGTAAGTTCACAGTAAGTGAGACTTACAACCCCAGGAATTTGGGGAAGGACCTCAGGGAAGCATAGAGGCTAGAGCAAGGTCGCCAGGAAGCAGGTGCTAAGCAAAAGTGAAAGGATACGTAACAGAAAGCTCCAGGATTGGGACAATTAAGCTTCTCAGATTGAGACTATATAAAGTTCCTGGATTGGGACAATTAAGGAAAGTTCCCGGATTGGGAGTATAAACTTCCCGGGTTTTTGGAACAAGTTAGTCAAGGTTCTCAGCACAGGGACAAAGTTAAAAGCGAAGAGAGCAAGAGGAGATTGCTTTAAAAATGAAAGCAAGAGCGTTGATGCAGCTGTTAGCAATTTGGATTTTAGTTAAAGAATTCATAATGGAGAAAACCCACAGAAGGGTAGGAAATATAGAACAGGATTCAAGACCTTAGCTCAAATTTTGTTACTCCAGTGTGTGGTCCAAACAGTTCAATATAGGGTTAATTAAGGCAAGCAAATGTGAATTTTTAATTAAATAAAAATGGGGAACTGTAGGAGGCTACGGCCCCTCCCTGGGCTACCTGAAACCACACCTTAAAGATGGCATCTGTTGGCTATGGAGCTTGTGGTAAACAAGTCCATATTTGGCAGTGATTTGTTCCTACTCTTTTGGTTGGCTGAGGCCACACGCCTGGTGGCCTGCTGTGATTGGAGTAGATAGGAGAGTATAAAAGGGCTTGTGGCCTGGGGCTCAGGGGAGAAGAAGAAAGAAGGTTGCTGAATAAACTGCTGAGAGAAGAACTGGTGGTTGCATCTTCCTTGCTGGTCAAGAGAGCAGACGCGACAAACATCTTCAACAAAATTATAGAAAAAAAAAATCTTTCCTAACTTAAAGAAAGAGATGCCTATAAAAATACAAGAAGACTATAGAACTCCAAATAGACTGTACCATAAAAGAAATTTCTCCCATCACACAATAATCAAAGCAACAAATGTACATACCATAGAAAGAATATGAAAAGTTGTAAGGAAAAAAGATCAAGTAACATATAAAGGCAGACCTATCAGTATTTAACCAGTCTTCCCACCAGAGACTCTACAAGCCAGAAGATCTTGGGCAGGTACCATACAGACTCTAAGAGAACAAAAATGCCATCCTAGATAACAATAAACCTCTCTGTAGGAACTAAAAAGGGGAGGCCTGGGGAAGAGAGGGAGGAGGGGAAGGTCCATGCCCTGCCAGAGTTCCTATGCTCTGGACAGGCAGACATGGGAGAGCTGCCATACTTTCTCCACTCAGCCCCAGTAGGGCATCTAAGCCTCTGATCCACTCATTGGGGGCTGGACAAGGGGCAGCCCAAACTGGGAGCCGTGGGGCTACTTCCCTAAAGCTGTGGGGTTATAGGGGAGAGGGAAGAGGGAAGAGTGGATCCCACATGAGTAAGAGTGAGCTCAGCAGCTCTTGACTGGAACACAGGAAGGCCTTCCATCTGGAGATTAGAAAGAGCACATTAGGAGAAAGCCTATCCCATTCTCCAATGCAGAGACATTCTATGGTTTTAGAGCTTTATTATAGAGAGGCAGTGGAAAAGAGAGAGAGAGAGAGAGAGAGAGAGAGAGAGAGAGAGAGAGAGAGAGAGAGAGGAAAGACTGGAGATAAAGAGAGAATAAAAGGGAGAGAGTGAAAGGAGAGGAGAGGAGAAGACAAAGAGAGGAGAGAGGAGTGAAAGAAGTGAGAGGTAAGAGAACAAAGGAATGAGAGAATTGAGAGAGGACAGAAGACAAACAGAGAGGAGTGAGAGGGTGAGAATGGGAAGTAAAAGAGAATTGAGGAGTGGCCTAACAGCCCCCTTTAAAGTATGTTGTCTTATCTTACTTTTGCTAGGTAACTAGGGAGGAGCTAACCTTCTGGTCAGAAGCTTGTGACATTGCCTACATGTCTTCTAGCCATGCTTCTCTTGTGGGGGCTGTGGGGGTCGGTAACTTAGGCAGGAGCCAGAGATCCAGGAGCATGAAGGAATACCTACCATGTCATGTAGGTAAATTATTACCATTCCAGGATTCAGACCACAGCTCGACTGGAGACCAGCCATTCTATGCATAGCTCAATGCCACATATCTCTCAATTATTATAGATGGACAAACAAAGATATTCCATGACACAAACAAATTTATACAATATCTTTCCACAAATCCAGCTTTACAGAGGATAATAGATGAAAAACTCCAACACAAGGAGGGAAACTACACCCAAGGAAAAGCAAGAAATTAATCTTCACACAACAAACCCAAAAGACGATAGCCACACAAACAGAATTAAACATCTAACAACATAAATAACAGGAAGCAAAAATCGCAATTCCTTAATATCTCTTAATATCAGTGGGCTCAATTCCCCAATAAAAAGACATAGACTAACATACTGGATATATAAACAGGATTCAGCATTTTGCTGCATACAGGAAATATTCCTCAGTGAGAAAGGCAGACATTACCTCAGTGTAAAAGGCTGGAAAACAGTTTTCCAAGCAAATGGTACCAAGAAACAAGCTCTAGAAGTAAGGCCAAAGTTGTAATGCTTCAAACCCACTTAGAAATAGCATACAATACAATCAAAGGAGGTAGAGGGAGGAAGGGACCTTGTAAGGAGAGAGGAGCAGGAAGAAAAAAGGGGAGCAGGATCATGTATGGGAAGAAACAGCATGTATGGGGAGAATTACAGAGGTTTAGGAAATTTAATGGACCCAGAACTGCTTCTGAGCAGAGACTGAGGAAAGGCAATCCAGAAGCTGCCCCACCTAGGGATCTATTCCATCTGCAGACACCAAGCCCAGACACTATTGCTAATGCCAAGAAGAGGTTGCTGACAGAAGCCTGGTGTAGTTGTGCTCTGAGAAGCTCTGCCAGTGCTTTACCAATACAGATGTGGATGCTTGCACCCAACCATTTGACTGAGTGTAAGGGAGCATAAAGGGATTGCAAACCCATTGAAAGAACAATATCAACCAACTGGACAACCCTCCACCACTGTCAAGTGCTCACAGGGACCAAACCATCAAGCAATGGATACAAATGGAGGGACCTATGACTCTAGCTTTATTTGTAGCACAGTATTGTTTTATCTGGCATTAATGGGCCCTTGGTCCTGTGGAGTCTTGATGCTCCAGTGTAGGTGAATGCTAGAGTGGTGAGATGTGGGTAGGTGGCTGGCTGGCAGAGCACCCTCCTAAAGGCAAGGTAATGGGAATGGATGTGTGGTTTGTAGAGCAAAAGCAGGAAACAGGGACAGAGTAGGCTTGAGATTATTTATTTATTTACACTGAACATATTTAATGATAAGAGTTGTTGCATGTTGAAATTGTGTCTAGAGAAGTTAGAATAGAGATATCCTGCTACCCTTTTTGTGCAATATTTCTGAGAGGTAACAACAGACATCATTTTTAGCCTATTTTTAGGTCTTTAACTGTATTGTACTATTTTGTCCAATGTTGATTATTACATTTCCTTCATGATATCACAGGTATTGAGAATTCACATGTTTGAGATTGCCTTACCAAGTCTGGTGATTACCTTTCCTGGCAAAATTGGGTGTCAGGAAATTCACAGCATAACTCAGTGGGCATCGAGTCTTCCAGCACTTCCTGTTCAGGCTTCCATCAAGACCCCTCACATAATAATGCAAAAATGTAAACTCCCCCACAAAAGTGTTTTAGATTTGATAAGGAGAGTAAGTTTAAACTAACAATTCATTATGAAGTCAAGAGTAAGAACAACAACAAAACAGGGCAAAGAAAGTTTGCCTATATATTTCATTATGTTCCCAGATGAATAGAGAAAACATAAAAGCATCTTCTACAGTCCTATCTTCTTTATTGTCATGGCACAATTGCATTCTATAATTCATACTGGCTTCAAATTACTGGAGAATCTTCTACATCAGCCTCCAAGAAACTGGAAGCAAGGATGTGAGGCACAGGTATGGTTGCTATTTTCTAAAAGTCATTTGTTCATGACAACACATAATGTGAGGATAACTGATGACATATTACTAAGACATCAATTTGAACACCACTCATAAATTCTTTTAGATATTGCATTTAAGATAAAATAACTAAAATTTTCTAGTAAGTCTACCAGTATTACATGTACAGACTGCATTGATATAGCTAAGAGAGTAAGGTAAGTCAAAATCAGGCACAGTTTCCTTTATATCTTTTGGTTCTTTCCTCTCTAAAGGTGCTTTTGTGACATAGACCATGGCAGTCAAGCCTGTATGTTCAAGGTAAATTAAAGAAAAAAATCTTCATTTAGATATATCTGATGTTATACTTTTTAAGATAAATATATTTAATAATGCATTTTTAATGTTTCAATTCACTTATTATTCAATTTGCTATTCACTGTTATAAAAGAGAAAAAGAAGAGAAAAAAATTAATGTCATCTGTGCTCTGGTTGTCCCTGTAGAGACTACCCTTCTTACTAATTCAGACATCTTCTTACAAGATAAATGTGTGCAGCCACTTGGTTCTTCTACACTAATTGAAAAAAATGCTGATTTTGTGCACTGATGGACTACAGAACTGACTGGATATGTTCTGTGATCATAAGTACATTTGATCATTTTAAATGGAGCTCAGGGACTAGATAGCAAAGAGACTAATCTATCTGCTTCTGTACAATCTGAACCTCACACAGAGAGCCATTTCTAATTCTGCTCATTACTTTTTAGAGAGAACTTTATTTTTATCAGTTATAATAAGGGAAAATAACTCAAATAATGCAATTTAAATTCTGTATGTGATTTTAGGTAGTATCATTAGAATAAGCAGAAAATACAGTGGCTGAAATGATCAACCAGTCCTAATGTTATCATAGTTTTACTCAAATTAGTTACTAAAATTTTTTATTTATTTATTTATTTGATATTTTCTTTATTTACATTTCAAATGTTATCCCCTTTCCTGGTTCCCCTCTGCAAACCCCTTATCCCCTTCCCCTTCTTTCCTAACCCTTCCACAACCATTCCTGGTCCTGGCATTCACCTATACTGGGGCATAGGTCCTTCACAGGACCTAGGGCCTCACCTCCCATTGATGACTGACTAGGCCATCCTCAGCTACATATACAGCTGGAGAAACAAGTTCTACCATATGTTTTCTTTGTTTGGTGGTTTAGTTCAAAGGAGCTCTGGGGTACTGGTTAGTTCATTTTGATGTTCCTCCTATGGGGCTTAAACCCCTTCAGCTCCTGGGGTAATTTCTCTAGCTCCTTCATTGGGGACTTGAGCTCCATCCAATAGATGATTGTGAGCATCCACATCTGTATTTTCCAGGCACTGGCAGAGCCCCTCAGAAGACACTTATATCAGGCTCTTATATCAAACTCTTGTTGGCATCTGCCATAGCTTGTGGGTTTGGTGGTTGTTTATGGGATGGATCCCAAAGTGGAGCAATCTCTGGTTGGTCATCCTTCAGTTTCTGCTTGTGACGTTGTCTCTGTAACTCATTCCATGGGTATTTTGCTCCCCCTTCTAAGAAGGATTCTGAGCTTCTGGGCTAATATCCACTTATCAGTGAGAGCATATCACGTGTGTTCTTTTGTGATTGGGTTACCTCACTTAGGATGATATCCTCCAGATTCAACCATTTTTGTAAGAATTTCATAAATGCATTGTTTTGAATACACGAATAGTACTCCACTGTGTAAATGTACTACCCTTTCTGTATCCATTCTTCTATTGAGGAACATCTGAGTTCTTTCCAGCTCCTGGCTATTATAAAAGACTGCTATGAACATAGTGGAGCATATGTCCTTTTTACATGTTGGAAGATTTTCTGGGTACATGCCAGGAATGATATTGCTATATGATCAAGTAGAACTATATCCAAATTTCTGAGGAACCACCAAACTGACTTTGATAGTAGTTATACCAGCTTGCAGTTCCACCAGCAATGGAAGAGGGTTCCACTTTCTCCACATTCTTCCCAGCATCTGCTGTCACCTGAGTTTTTAATCCTAGCCATTCTGACTGGTGTGAGTTGGAATCTCGGTTGTTTTGATTTGCATTTCCCTGATGATCAAGGATGTTGAACTTTTTTTTTTTTTTTTTTTTTTTTAGGTGCTTCTCGGCCATTTTGTATTCCTCAGATGAGAATTCTTTGTTTAGCTCTGTGGCCCATATTTTAATAGGGTTGTTTGGTTTTCTGGTGCCCAACTTCTTGAGTTCTTTATACACATTGGATATTAGCCCTCTATTGGATTTAGGATTGGTAAAAATCTTTTCCCAGTCTGTTGATTGTCTTTTGGTCTTATTGACAGTGTCCTTTCTTGATCTTACAGCACAAGTCATTGGTGTTCTGTTCAGGAATCTTTTCCCTGTGTCCATTTTTTCAAGGCTTTCCCCCACTTTCTCCTCTATATATTTCAGTGTCTCTGGATTTATTTGGAGTTCTTTGATCAACTTAGACATGAGCTTTGTACAAGGAGAGAAGAATGGATTAATTCACATCCTCTACATGCTAACCACCAGTTGAGGATGTTGTCTTCTTTACAGTGGAAGGTTTAAGCTCCTTTATCAAAGATCAAGTGACCACAGGTGTGTGGGTTCACTTTGGGTCTTCAATTCTGTTCTATTGATCTCCCTGTCTGTCCCTGTACCAGTACCATGTAGTTTTTATCACAATTACTCTGTACTACAGCTTGAGGTCGGGGATTCCACCAGAGGAATTTCATTGTTTAGAACGGTTTTTGCTATCATAGGAATTTGCAAATTGCCCTTTCTAACTCAGTGAAGAATTGAGTTGGAATCTTGATGGGAATTACATTGAATCTGTAGATTGCTTTCAGCAAGATAGACATTTTTTACTATATTAATCCTGCCAATCTTTGAGTATGGGAGATCTTTCTATCTTCTAAGATCTTCTTCGATTTCTTTCTTCAGAGATTTGAAGTTCTTATCATATAGATTTTTCATTTTCTCACTTAGAGTCACACCAAGGTATATTATATTATTTGTGACTATTTTGAAGGTTATTGTTTCCCAATTTTTTTCTCAGCCTGTTTATCTTTTGTGTAGAGAAAGACCACTGATGATCTGATGTGTTAATTTTATATCCAGCTACTTCACTGAAGCTGTTTAGCAGGTTTAGGAGTTCTCTGGTGGAATTTTTAGTGTCAATTATATATACAAACATATCATCTGCAAATAGTGGTATTTTGAACTCTTCCTTTGATCTCCTTCTGTGGTCTAATTGCTCTGGCTAGGATTTCAAGTACTATATTGAATAGGTAGGGAGAGAGTGAGCAGTCTTGTCTAGTCCCTGATATTAGTGGGATTGTTTCCAGTTTCTCACCATTCAGTATGATGTTGGCTACTGGTTTGTTGTATATTGCTTTTGCTATGTTTAGGTATGGGTCTTGAATTCTTGATATTTCCATGATTTTTACCATGAATGGGTGTTGGACTTTGTAGAATTCTTTCTCAACATCTAATGTGATGATCATGTGGTTTTGATCTTTGAGTTTGTTTATTTAGTGGATTACGTCTATTTAGTGGATTATGTTGATGGATTTATGGATATTGAATCATCCTTACATCCCTGGGATGAAGCCTACTTGATCATGATGGATGATCATTTAGATGTGTTTTTGGATTTGGTTTATGAGAATTTTAATGAGTATTTTTGCATCGACATTCATAAGGGAAATTGGTCTGAAGTTCTCTTTCTTTGTTGGGTCTTTGTGTGGTTTAGGTATCACAGTAGTAATTGTGGCTTCATAGAATGAATTGGATAGAGTACCTTCTGTTTCTACATAGTTTGAGGAGAGTTGGAATTAGGTCTTCTTTGAAGGTCTGATAGAGCTCTACACTAAATCCATCTGGTCCTGGGCTTTTTGTTTGTTTGTTTGTTTTTTGTTTTTCTTTGTTTGGGAAACTATTAATGGCTGCTTCTATTTCTTTAGGGCATATGGGACTGTTTACATCGTTAATCTGATCCTGATTTAAGTCTATTACCTGGTATCTGTTTAGAAAATTGTTCATTTCATCCAGGTTTTCCAGTTTTGTTGAATATAGGCTTTTATAGTAGGGTCTGATGATTTTTTTTGGATTTCCTCAGATTTTGTTCATATATCTCCCTTTTATTTTCTGATTTTGCTAATTACGATACTGTCCCTGTGCCCTCTAGTTAGTCTGGCTAAGGGTTTATCTATCTTATTGATTTTCTCAAAGACACAGCTCCTGGTTTGGTTAATTCTTTGTATCGTTCTTTTTGTTTCCACTAGGTTGATTTCAGGCCAGAGTTTGATTATTTTCTGCGATCCATGCCTAATTTCCTGGGCTTCCTGGGCACCTGGCACATAAAGAGTCCTCTGGGGATCATGGGACTGTCAACCAAGTTCATGCCCAAGGTGGCCCAAAGCTGGCACAGACCAGAAAGAACATGAGCTGCTGGTCAGGTGGTTTCCTGTGTCCCAGCTCCTGCTGGCACAGGCCCCTTATGATTGCTTTGGAACAGATGTTGGGTTCCACTCACCAGTGATCCTACGATCCTGGGCATGCTAGGACTCCTGGGGCCTGGAGAGTCGTCTGGGGACTGTGGGACTGTCCACTGAGTTCGCACCCAAGGTGGCCTAAAGCTGGCACTGACTGGAAAGTGATACTAAAATTTTTAAGCATTAAGTTTATTCCTTCAACTTTTGAGTGTAAACGATGCTGTATAATGTCAGATTTCTTTCTGGATTGTTGGTTGCAGTTTAGTATACCCATCAATGATTTCTTTGTCAGTTACAGATCTTTTATCCTATTTATATTCTGGAACAACAGACTACTTAACCTAGATATTTATCGTATTTGGATGTTCCTAAATTAGACATTATTTGTGTAGTTTTTCTAAAATCATGTAAGCATAAGATAATAATAATGGACTTTGGCCAATTTAAAATAATGTTCTTTGCTTTTTAATTTTATTTTAAATCAATAAGAACACACAAGTTTCATGAATTACTTATCTATGCGAACTTTAAGAAATAAAGTGAAGTTTTTAATGATAATTTAAATATTGTGGTTTTAGGTATGCTAATGAGTGGCATGGGAGCTGATCTTCATTGAGAAAGACAAAGGGAATATAAAACCTGACATGACCTGCAAACTAAGAAAGCAGAAATAAAAACATTTACAGAAAAGGAACAAAAAGAAAATTTG
Source organism: Mus pahari (assembly GCF_900095145.1). Classification (NCBI taxonomy): domain Eukaryota; kingdom Metazoa; phylum Chordata; class Mammalia; order Rodentia; family Muridae; genus Mus; species Mus pahari. The sequence goes on from NC_034598.1 coordinate 14,063,114, forward strand.
GAAGTAGAAGGAAAAGTAAATTGAAATGTACTGAAGCATATGTAGAAAAGACATGAGAAAAATACAGTAAACAGAACTCAAGTCTATTAGCCTATCATCTTGCTCTGGGAACTGCCAAAATGGCATCACCTCAGTTTACTGAAAAGAAAACAAACAAATTTCTATGTCCTGTGTATTTTTAAAAGCAGGCATTCCATGGTTAATTTTTTCATTGTGTATTTTTTATGTTTCAGGTGAGAAGAGACTATAACATACCACACAGCTATTATTACTAGCTCTGTAGTAATAACACTTGCAACCAGAAATGGTGATACATTTAGCAGTTTTTATTATTATTATTTTATTATTGTTTTGTTTAACCTGAATTTTTTGTTTGTTTGCTTATTTGTTTTTTCACATAAAATTGAGTATGTCTTTGAAGTAGTAGAAGTGTAATAAATTTTGGCGAGAATTTGTTGGCGAATGAGTTTAAGATGTAGATTGGTTTTGGAAAGATGACCATTTTACTATGTTAATCCTACAAATCATTAATCATGGGAGATCTTTCCATTTTCTGATATTGTTCTTCAATTTTGTTCTTCAAAGACATCAAGTTTATATCATATAAGTCTTTCACTTGCTTTATTAGAGTTATCCCAGGATATTATATATTGTTTGAGATTACCACGATAGGTATTCTGTACTGTAATTTTTTGTCAGTCAATTTTTTCATTCATATATAGGAGTGCTACTAACATTTTACAGTTAGTTTTTATCCACCCACTCTGTAAAATATATTTGTCAGTTATAGGAATTTTAAGGTTTGTTTATGTATACTATTAATATATAGTGATATTTGGTTTCTTCCTTTTCTATTTTATCCCTTTAATATCTTTAATTGTATTACTGATCTATATAAAATTTCCAACATTTTATTGAGTATGTATGAAGGTAGTGCAAAGTCTTGTTTTATTTTGTATTTAGTGGTATTGAATTGATTTTTCTCTCCAATTAATTTGATGTTGACTACAGGATATCTATAAGTTGCTTTTATTATGTTATGTCTATCCCTAATCATTTCATGAAGAGGTTTTGAATTTTCTCAGAGACCTATTCTGTTGGAGGATAGGACACTAGAATGAGTAGGGGTAGGAAAGTTTGGGGAGAATATTTCTGTAATAAGTTGGGGATGGAGTCAGAGAAGAAAGGGAGACTACAGAAGATTTTCTGCTATACTGCTGAAAATGATACTGCAGGGATTGGATCTCAGGGTCAGTACAAGAAATATAAGTCTGCTTTAGCCTATTTGACTCCTTGCAAGGACTAGACATCAAGATAGCAGGAAGTACCTGCTGGCTTTGGGGTATGGGGCAAATCAATAATTAGAGGTTGGGTTAGAAGGTTAGAAAAGGGAATATCTGTAGTATCCACAGGAGATGGGAGCTGTGGGAGAGGGATGGAGTAATATGTGTTGTAATATGTTCAGCTATATGCGATTAAGGAATTGGGTCTGAGAGAACAGAGAGAATGAAGGTCTTTGGACAGCCTATTTGCTTTCCTGGTACCCTTGGCTTATGAATGAGGATTGCTTGCTTTAGTTGGAAGTTGTGATATAACAGTGAGGAAGAGAGAGGTTATGATTGGATAATCTCTGATCAACAGAAGATATGAACAGGGGCAGCAACAGGTTGCATTACTAGGGTGGAGACTTAGGGATGATGATTTTTTGATATTTTTGCCATTACAAATTGTTTACTTATTTATTAAAGGAACAAAAAAGCAAGTAAGAAGATATTTTTTGAGCCATTAAAAGCAACAAACACATAATTAGGCAAGCAAAACCATTTTTAAATATCAAGGAGTTTTAGCACCAAAAAAGAGAACAGATAATTAACTTTATTTTACAAAGATGTAAATGAAAAGTATTTTTACATATCTTCAAAAATTTTAATCTATTATTATCTATGATGAGCCATTTGTCTAAATCTGTCCCAAAGGAATATTTACTGCAAATTAAATGTAATCAATCAGAAAGACACTTGGAATCAAATCTAGGAGGTGAATGAGAGCAACTTTTGTGACAATTGTATATGTGGTTTAATTGATTAAAGATAAATAGTTATTAATCCAGGAATGACTGAAAATATAGAAGCATTTCTATGATGAAGACCCTGGGGTATGCCTTTGGTAGTGTTACACACTGAGCAGTACATTACCTCCACTCATTTTCATCATTTTAAGTAAATAATTATTACTTGAAACACTTATTACATGGGCCTAAAATGTACTATTGCCATTTTTCATCTCATGCTCAGGGAGATAAAAGGATTGAAGTTCATTAGTAGTATGTAATTCAAGAAGGAATCAGTGAGGAAGTCCTGGAGACTGAAAGAATAAACAAACAATAAACAAAATTATAAAGCAACATAAACTGTTTCCCAAGTGACTGAGAATGAATTAAGAGGAATTGATTTTCTGTCTTTAATTTCTCGGACAAAGTGAAAGAAAAATTTCTAAGCAGAATGTTCACTCTTCATGAGGCAAGAGAGAAAAAACAGTTTTAAAAAAAAGAGCAAGTTGGAAAACAAGATCATGATAAGAATTTTAGGCAGAAATCAGTATAGTAAAACAATGTAATTGTATTTTAATTAAAAAATATCAACTAAAGGTAAAAGGATAGAAAGGAATAAAATATGAACAAAGTAATCCCTGATTTTTGCCTAAGATTTTCATTGTAGAAAGTGCTTAAGACCAAATTTCATATTGTATCAATGTATGTGAGTAGGAAATGGAATTCACTGAACAGTTGCTTAAACTTTTTAAAGAAAAAAAATCATTTGGAAATATTAGAATTTAGATTAGTAGTATGAAAATTATAATCACAGGAATGTCAAGGTCAATGGAATATGAATAAATCAACCATGAAGAGAGGAGTTAGGGGCTAGGACTGAAGGGCCTGAAGGAGTTTGCAACCCCATGAGAAGAACAACAATATCAACCAACCAGACTCCTCCCCCTACCACACACACACACACACACACACACACACACACACACACACACACATACACACACAGAGCTCCCAGGGACTAAAGCACCAACCAAATAAGACACATGGAGGGATCCATGTTTCCAGCTGTATATGTAGCAGAGGGCCTTATCTGGCATCAGTGGGAGGAGCGGACATTGGTTCTATGAAGACTCCAGACTCCAGCATAGGGAATGCCACGGCAGTAAAGTGGGAGTAGGTAGGTGGGGAGGGATCACCGTCATAGAAGCAGGGGGATCAGGGATAGGATAGGGGTGTTCCAGAGGGGAGAATGGGAAAAGGGATAACATACGACATGTAAATAAAGGGACTGAAGAAAAGGCCAAGCAGAGAATGCCCTATCTGGGGATCCATCCCATACACAGTCACCGAATACATACTCTATTGTGGATGCCAAGAAGTGCACGCTGACAAGATCCTGAGAGGCTCTGCCAGAACCTGACATATACAGGGGCAGAAACTTCCAGCCAACCATTGAACTGATCATGGGGGTCCCCAACGGAGGAAGTAGAGAAAGTATTGATGGAGCTGAAGGGGTTTACAACCCCATAGGATTTACAGCAATATCAACCAACCAGAGCTTCCAGTGTCTAAACAACCAATGAGTACACATGGAGAGACCCATGGCTCTAGCCATATGTGTAGCAGAGGATGGTCTTGTCGGGCACCAGTGGGAAAAGAGACCCTTCCTTGGTCCTGTGAAGACTTGATGCCCCAGTGTAGAGGAATGGGAGGTCAGGGAGTCAGAAGTGGATGGGGGACTGGGTGCAAGCACATGCTCATAGAAGTAGGAGTAGGGGAGATGCTATAGGGGATTTCTGGGGGAAAACTGAGGAAGAGAGAGAGAAAGAGAGAGAGAGAGAGACAGAGACAGAGACAGAGACAGAGAGACAGAGAGAGAAACCTCCACCCTTGTTATCATGAAATCTATGTTTTTCTAGTCATCTTCACAGCTGATATCCCACTGAACAAGACTTAGTTTGCCACCATGCAGGCTTCAGAGAATGAATAACCAGGCCGAAGTGATTATTGTCAAGCTTCTGTAAATATGATTGACCCTTCACACCCATTTTCTCAAACTGTCACCCAGAAAAGTCAAGTCTTTTTATAAGTGATTAAGTTAAAACGAACCTTCTGATATCTCCTGATACAATATGATTGGTATCTTTATAATAAAACAGATGTTAAAGCAAGATAGGTACAAAAATATAGCTGTTTTAGGGGATGGATTACATCCTCTTAAATGTGAGGAATTCAGAACAGCTATTCTCAGAGCCCAGACTGATAATAACGCCTTGGTCACAGATTTATAGTCATACTAAATAAGATTCTTTTAGGATTCAGGGATAGGTCATGATTGAGGCATCTTAGAATCTACATGGCAACAGGAGTAATAGGACCGATGTCTGAAAGTTGTAGTGTTGTTCTCTCAACACACACACACCACCACCTCCACCAGAATAAACTAAAATTATTTTTTACCTGTTCTCTCTCTCTCTCTCTCTCTCTCTCTCTCTCTCTCATAAACTATGTTTAATCATTTTTTACAGTCCATTCATTATCCCCTGCCTGCTCTAACCTCCAACAATTCCTCATCCCATTCCTCCTCTCATGTCTCCAAGAAGAACAAGTAAAATTAACTTTAAAATTATAAACAATAACTACAGAGATGTCTGGGCAGTTGAATGTGTTTGTTGCTCTTGCAGAGGATTGGCTTTAGAACATGTGAATATGTTACATACTTCACAACCACATGTAACTCTAGCTCCAGAGCATCTGATATATCTACTGGACTCTGCTAGCTCCTGAACTCAAATATACATGTACACATTTATGCACACAGACATATGTACAACACATTAATGAAAATAAAGTAAATCCTAAAATAAACAAATGTTTAAGCCATGGACTTTTTGTATTTTGCTATTACATCTCTGTCAAATTATTACATACACCATGAACCTTCTAAATTTTGTATTCAAATTTATTAATCAATTTTAATTTGGGAGGACTGGTTCTCACCTGGATGCCCAGGTGTACTGGCTAGCTTTGTGTCAACTTGACACAGCTGGAGTTATCACAGAGAAAGGAGCTTTAGTTGGGGAAATGCCTCCATGAGATCCAGCTGTAAGGCATTTTCTCAATTAGTGATCAAGGGGGGAGGGCCCCTTGTGGGTGGTGCCATCTCTTGGCTGGTAGTCTTGGTTCTATAAGAGAGCAGCCTGAGCAAGCCAGTGGAAGCAAGCCAGTAAAGAACATCCCTCCATGGCTTCTGCATCAGCTCCTGCTCCCTGACCCGCTTGAGTTCCAGTCCTGCATCCTTTGGTGATCAACAGCAGTATGGAAATGTAAGCCAAATAAACCCTTTCCTCCCCAACTTGCTTCTTGGTCATGTTTGTGCAGGAATAGAAACCCTGACTAAGACACCAGGCTATGTTGGAATTCTCTCTATTTTAAAGATTGGACTCACACCAGCTTCCTTCTCATCCCAGCTCCTAAGTACTTAGTCAATACCTAGTGTACCATACAATATTTATAATAACTGACTATGGAGTAGACATATTAGTCCCAAAGCAAGCAAATCTTAGATCTGCAAATGGTAAAAATTTAATCTGCATACTTTCAGACAGTCATATGAATATTCTATTTACTTTGTGGGATTAACTGAAATGATTGGTGCCTAGTAGACAGTTAATGGCAACTATGTCCTTAACTGAATATTTTTGAAGTTATAAAACAGATGATTGGAAAGATTCCATGTGGAGAACTACTAGAGCCTGTGCAGGTATTACAAATGCTGACTTAACCGCTATAAGTTTATACAGGAAACTAATCTTTTGTGCCTGAACAGTACTATATTCTTGGAGTCATCTACTGCTCTGGCTCTTACAATATTTCTTTTTCCACATTCAAAATTATCCTTGAGACATTAAAAAAGTTGATATGATATAGATATTCTGTTTAGGGCTTACCATTCTGAAGTTTGTCATTATCTGCATCTTGATCACATTTGGGTTTGTGTTAGCTACAAACTACTGCTGAGATAATCTTTGAGTGTGGAGAGAAGCATTAAATGTATGTATAAGGATAAATAACTGGGAGGTGGTCTAATTTTGTATACATTTAGCAAAATAGTAGTAAGTTTTCCCTGAAAGGTCACATTTTAACGTTCATAATTATTATTCATGTAGATTTGCCACAGTTAAAATATATTATTTTAGATAATATGTAATAATTACATGATATTTTATGTTTCAATATAAATAAAAGGAAATAGTGTTATATGTAGGCCAGTATTGAGATCCAGGATGTTATAACTGAGGACCAGACAGCATTTTTCCTGACACAGTCCTGAAATTCTTGGGAGACATCTGTAAATCCTTTTCAGTGGTTTCCCTGCAATATGAGGGCCAGGTAAAGCAGTTGGTCAATTTGAACAATAAAATATTAATATAAAAATAATGGAATAACTTAATAGAAAATTATTCCTTCTTTTGCTTGCTGGCTGATTTTAAATAACCCAAAGTCAAAATTTCCTATCAACTTTCTACACATTCAATTCACACACATTAAGATGAAAGCTAAATCCACTTACGTACAATGAACTGTAATTCCAAAACTGACCAGCTTGCATTGAAGTGCAGAACTTTTCTTTTAGCATTATTCATGCTCTAAGGCTATTGATCTTTTGAGAAACCTTGCTTCAGTACCCTCTATTTTCCTTCATCCATTTTCAACTGATAGACTGGATTTGACCTTTGCTTTGATCCATAATTTCATTTCTCTGTAATTTCTCTTCACAAATATATCCATGACCATAAATCTCTTCTTGAATGTAATGACTGAATTTACTATGATTTTAACAGAGCACATTAGCTTATTTATCACATTTTCATTTTGAATACTTCTATATGCTTACATTAATGCCACAGTTTTAATCGTTTTCTTTCTATTTTTATTCATGGTAAATATAAGAAGCACATAATAACCAAACATTTATAATTTTTGTTAATGTGTATACATAAAATTTTGAGAGCTATAGAAAGGTATGTCATAATATAATATAAATTATATAAGATATGTGTTGTTACAATTTTGCAACCAGATGGGTTTCTATTTTTCATAAATATTATACAAATAAATCCATTTAGGAAGAATTCTGTTAGGAATTATGGTACAATGACATTTTGTGCAGTTATATATAAAATTACACTTTATTTCTACATTGCTGTGTGAATTTCTAAAGCCTTACATTCCCTTGATATTAGTCATTCGGTTTTCCAAACCAGCTCTGAGCTAATAAAATTCTATTAACACCCATATATTGAGGGCTATTGTACCATTCAATTTTCTGAGAATTCTATAAGTAATATATAATTTGAAGAGTTGCAAAGGTCTGTTAATAAAGATACCTTGTTCAGATTTTCTAACAACTTTAGAAACCTTACTAATATCAATGTGATATTAATTTAAGGCACTTCTAATTGTTTAAAATAATACATGAATTTACTGAGTTTGGTGGTTATACAAATCAAGGAAATCCAGAAAACTTATTTTCTGGAATATGACCACTTTTGACTATCACTCTTTGGACACATAAAGGGCTAAAGCCTCATGGACTCTTATTGCTATTAATGGGAATTTTGAGCATTTGATTGTGAGCAAATTATAAATTCCAGGCTATGTATTTCAGTTTGTGTGAGAGATTTATATTTAGATTCATGCTCTAATTTATTCAATTGCAATCAGAAGACATTATTCTTCTTTTAGGAATATAAAAGAGAGAGAATATCAACAGAGTGAGATGCAGTGACTTTGGTAAAGTAAATAACAGAATATGCTCATAGAATATAAGTATTACTCAGTGAGTATATATAGCTTTTTTCTAGACACCTTCAATAAAATTCTACAGTGTGACCTGAAAGATGTGTGTCAGTGGAAGATGGTTGAAGCTTTGTGCAATCCACTGCCCTTACCCTGCAGTATCAATATCAAACCCCATCTCTATGTATATCAGGTATATCAGCTCTACTTACTGTCTTTAGTTACTGAAATTTGTAGCTACTTTATCCTGTTTTTATACTCCTTAATTTATCTCATTTTTATAAAAATATTTCTTAAATGTGTTTTTATTGGGACCTACAAAACTCTCTTAAAATGGAGAAATGGCTCAGCTGTTAAAGGCTAGACTCACAACCAAAATTATAAAATTCCACTCATTTTGAATGATTCTTCACTCTTTAATCTTGGGTTTATATCACTCTGCTTTAACTTTATTCATATTTGACTGGATTAGCACATATAGATTTGTTCGCTGTGGTTATTTCTTCACTTTTCTCCTCAAGAAATCATCACCATTGCCTTCTTCATCATTCACCATATTTGTCATAATCTCCATCAGCAACTATGCTGAGTCCCTAGTGGACCCTTGATACCACGTCTAGGGACAGTTCTCTTTCCAGATGTACTTGAGAGTTTCATTTCTACCCTCTCATCTTCTCACTCAGGCTCTTCCACATTGCCTGAAGGTGCTGTCTTGTAATGGGCACAGATCCTGGGCCACACATCAAAACTAAGGTTAAAGGAAACATTTGTGCATATTCTAGGAGAAGCCATTGATTAAAAACATATTGATAAATTCCCAGTGTTTACTCACTTGGACATCCTTCAAAATCCATTATCCTGATATAGTGATGTAAAATTTATCTTTCTCCAAAGCCTTAAACATTTGATTTTTAATAACCAGTACTTATTTTTATCATGATCTACCATAAATAGACATCTTTGTGTGCCTTTGTTGAGAGCAAAATTATAGTTCTCTAGCCTCTAAATGGTTGTGGCTGTATCAATTGGATCTTTCATGAACTAGTGACAACCACTTTGGTATGAGAGAATAACTAGCCAGTAGTCTTTGAATCAGATGAATTAGATGGAAACATGTCAGAGTAGGTCCCCAAAACATGTTGACCTTTCACTTTTCTTGTTTTCTTCAGATAGAATTTCACAGTACCAAAAGGACATCCTTTGTATTGAAGCATATTTATATCTTAATAGAAGCTCAAGATTGGGTTTATTTTATATTTCATCTTACATTCTTTCATGCCTAGTTTTCCAGATACATCCATTTGCCCAAGAATTTCATAAATTCATTGTTTTTAATTGCTAAGTAGTACTCCATTGTGTAAATGTACCACAGTTTCTGTATCCATTCCTCTACTGAGGGACATCTGGGTTCTTTCCAGCTTCTGGCTTTTATAAATAAGGCTGCTATGAACATAGTGGAGCATGTGTCCTTATTACCAATTGGAAGATCTTCTGGGTATATGCCCAGAAGTGGTATTGCTGGGTCCTCCAGTAGTACTATGTCCAATTTTCTGAGGAACTGCCAGACTGATTTCCAGAGTGGTTGTACAAGGTTTCAATCCCACCAGCAATGGAGGAGTGTTCCTCTTTCTCCACAACCTCGCCAGCATCTGCTGTCACCTGAATTTTTAATCTTAGCCATTCTGACTGGTGTGAGATGGAATCTCAGGGTTAAGTACCCATATAACAAAACATATAATTTTCTTATTTTTAATGTGTCTCAAGTTTTTCTTTTGCTTAGATCAATATTATTACATGACAGCTTCCATTACTAATGAAGGTCCCAAAAATTTATACCACTTCTCTACAAGATGATGCCATAATTGTATCCCGATAAAGCATTTCCTTCTAGACTGTGTTGTCAAAAATAATAAATAAATTAATCCTGTTTTTCATTTGTTTCATAAAAATACTTACCTATAAAATTTATTGTACTGTATTTGTTAAATCTATAACTTCTATAATATTTATAAATAAAATATATGTAAATTATACATCTTTAACTGATCATGTACATGCAGAGTCTTTGTCTCTAACTTTGATCTCCTCCTTTGTTAGTGACATATTTGCAATTTCTACTTATCTTGTTATTATCACTTGAAGGTATATTAAATGACATGCTAACACTAAATATTAATAAATTAATGTATCTTGCAAACACAAGATAACATATGCCAGATGTTCTAATTCAGGAGTAGATTAGTTTTCTACCTTTCAGTATTACATGGCATGCATAATACCTCATTTCCTTTTGGTAGAATTAATTAAAGTGAGATGAAAGTGTTTATCTGGGAAACATACCAAAGGCTGTTCTGGGTCCATCTCTTCTCATTCCCATTATTCTTTTTATGTTGTTACTTTAAAAGAAAACTGATCAAAATCTTAGTTCAATATTATGGGCAGTAATATCCAAAGCTTTCCCTAGGATTTTTGAAGTCAATTCAAAAGAGAATAGGAAAATTGCCTCATCATGTTCTTTAAGATTAAAACTCTTGAGCTGCTCGTTTTCATCATTTTCTTGGCAATATTCTGTAAGAGAATAAATTGGTATACAGAGCAGTGAATCAAGTGTTCTGGAAGCACACACTTAACTCTGTTTCCTTGGCTTTTGCAGCCTGGCTGCAGCTTGATTTTTTTCCTAGAGATCTGGCTCCAGTCTTCTTTTCTTATATCATAAGCTTTACCAAAATACTTAAAATAAACAAATTTTGGTCAACTTTGTGTGTTATAGCCAGTATATGGAGGTCTATGCTCAAGTTATTACATTATATTCTGTTATAATTCAACTTGGTGGGGTTACAGGCCAAAAGATTCTACATAGTTTGTGCCTTTCATCTGCCTGAATCTATCAAGTTTATCTCAGCTCTAAAACTGCAGAAAATTTTAATAACCAGACTTAATTTACTCGCTCAAATTAGATACATTTATTTTATCTTAGTTTTATAACAATGATCCTCAATTTTATTCAATTTTCTCCTAAATAAAAATGTATGATTCTTGATGTTAGAGAGGTGGCTCAGAAGTTAAGAGCATATGTTGCTATTGCAGAGTCTCTGGGTTAGGTTCGCAGTATGCTCATGGCAGCTAAGAACTCTAGTTGCAAAGGATTCAACACACAGTCCTGGCATCCATTGACACTGCATGCACACAGAGCACAAGAACATATGCAGTAAAACACCCATATATGTAAAATTTTACAAAATATAAAAGCAAATAGCTAACTAAATCAATCTTTTAAAATTTCATCCTGAATAAAAATGATTGGATTAGTATACTAGATAGTTCAGAAAATAAGATTAACCAGAAATATTTTCATAATAATTATAGTTCCCTTAATGCATATTCCCCATAATATGATATTTTCTTCCCTAAGTTTTAGGAAATATCCTATCTTATCCTGATAAAATAGAATGTGTGTGTGTGTGTGTGTGTGTGTGTGTGTGTGTATACAATATGTCAAAAAGCTTGACATTTTAATTTTTAACAACTAAAGCTTAGAAAGTTAACATTATAAGTTCTTTATATTTTTCTTTAACGTATGTTTAGAAATGACCATAAAGGATTTCTTTAAAATAAAATATGCATCCATATTTAAAAAAAAAAAATCACAGAAAGTATATGTGAGTTTTCAGCAATCTAAAGTATATTAGACATGAGAGCTTTGTTTGTGTTAATATTTCTTTCACTTTCATTTTTAATTTTTACCATAATAAACATATCTAGTGGTCATTTATGAATTTTGAGTGCATCAGTAGTGAACTCTTGATAATTCTCTTACAGTGACTATGTTGACAATTTTATACCATTTCACATTAATAAGTTCAAAATTTTCTTTCCAGGTTCCCCACCTATTTTTAAAAGTAATTTTAGAGGCTAATTTGCTTATTGAACAAGAGAAGTTTAAGATTTTGAAATGAACTCTTCTGGTGGTCTTCAAGTATTTAGGACTTTAAAATGTTGGGAAACTTTTGCAGCAGAGATATGGCAGTGTGGTAGCTATTGTATTATAGCAAATATTCAACCTATGTCTTAAAACTACTTTTTATCTTTAGAAAAACTGGTACCCGAAAGCAAACAAAAAAATCACAAATAAAACTTTTATGGTGGCAGCATCATGATAAATATATAGTAACAAAATCATGTAAATGCAAGTTAAATTATTCATTTAATAGAACGTGTGTAACTCCTTTGGATAATATTAATTTAAATTTTCTTTTCTAAAGGAAAATGTAAGACATTATTTTCAATCCTATTTCATTCTTAATAATTCTATGAATTTAAAGATGGATCTTGTTGTGGTAGTATACTCTTTTATTCCCAGAAATCTAGAAGAAATGGCAGGAGGATCTCTGTGAGTTCCAGGTCATTCAAGCTTACAAACTGAGAAGAGAACATGTCTCAAAAAAATAGCTTTCATTTATGTGTCCTGAAGTTTTCTGCTCCTGTCTTGTGTTATGTCGTAGTTAAAGGAATATCACCTTTACCAATCTATGACCTAGGTAAACAGGCTTTTAAAGTCAAATGAACAAAAATTGAAATTATGTGAATTAAGTGAACATGCCTAGTTATACTTTGGTTTTTCTTTTTTCTATAAATGCCTCATTTTGCAATTTCTGTTGGTGTTCCTTAAATTAACTGTTAAACCCTGTTTTCATCACTACTGCTCTTGTGAGAAAATTGGTTGAATGACTTTCTCATTTCAAGTTTCATTAAAAAGACATTTACTCAGGTGAATTTAATCAAAGGAAACACACTCATCTTAGAACATTTACTTTACAGAGAACAGAACAAAAACCCAGACGTGTTACCTCTAGGATGCCACACTTTAATATTACAACTGCTTCATAGTTGATATTCTCTAAGCCTTTGTAGCATTCAGTTACCACCTAAATGATTTTATTTATGTATTATGAATATAATTTGTGTTTATAAATACTTGTACTATGTTTTGTGTTTTATAATTGTTTGCCTTTGACTATCAAGCCTATATACAACAGGACTGTATAAAGAAACACACGTTACTCAAAACATCAGATACAGTATGATTTCAATCTTTGTTCTTTGAAATAAAATCATACAATATAACTTAGAATAGTTTGAGTATATGATCCCCCTGCTTCCATCATCTGCATGCATACTGAAATTACACAAACCTGCTAATATAAGTTAATTTTTAAAAGTAAAAATGTACTGTCTCCTGGTTTAATTCTACATGGTATAATACTGTAGAATAAAATTAATGCTACAATCAGATAATATATAAATTTGAGGTTTGCCATCATATAATATTTAAGAGCAAAATGTGTGTTTCTTAAATTCACCCCATGTTTAAAAAAATGTGTATGCTTACATATAAAAATTTAGGCCAATAAAATTTTTACATTTGAAAATGCAAAGTTTTACAATTGAAAATGCAAGATTTAATGAATAAGTGAAGAATGGTTTTCTGTTTTTCAAACATACTATTTTCCATGGCTGACACGTATTCTTCTGTAAACAGAATCTCTTGGGAGTCAATAGCATAATGAATAATAGTCATTAGTATCAGCCTGCATTTATATGTGTGGACACATTTTTCATGTCACTGGTAATCTGCTAGTATTTTGCAACACAATGAAAACCTATTTGGGTAGAAAATTACAGAGGCATAGAAAAGCAGATTATCATCTCCCAGGCAGCCTTTATTTATAAGGCAATTCCATCAGCAGTATCTCTCAGTTGATGAGTTTAATGCAGGAGTAGAGGAATAAATACTAAGTGCATTATAAAGACAAGGAGGGAGGTAATTATTGGGAAGGCTTTTGTTTTTATAATTAACTTCTCCTGAAAAGGGGTAGTTATGAGCATAGTTTTGAAGGATGCAGAGTGCTGCAGGTTAAGAGGGTTTGGTGTTTGCTGCTTTCCTGAAAGAAATTAAGGAAAAAGGCCTTGATGTATAAAGACACATTTCTTGTTTTCTTGTAGCAGGGTTTCTTCCTTCATTAAGACAGAAAGTCTGAAGGCAATGAGAACAGAGTCTAGGTTTGTGAAATATCAGTAGTTTTGAAACTCTATTATCACCAGGAACAGGTATTTTTAAGTATATTTGCATGTTAATATTTAAATAACTTACTGTTGGAACACACTAAGATTTTATAGTAATTGCTATAAATTCTATAATCTGATCTTTATTCCATTGCCAGGAGAAAGCTCGGCCTCTCTGAAGAATTGCACAGGAAAAATAAATCAGCAGTGTGACTACACTCACAGAGAACTTCTGAAATTGCCCCAGTTTATTTTATTCATAGCAAAATTAGAAATTCAGCTATCTCTGAGGAAATTATGATTGCAGACTCTGGGTCAAGTGCCAAGAAAGAAAGACAGGGATTCACTATTGCAGAATTTATCCAAGGAAACAAGAAACAACATTCGTTCTCTTATATCTTTATTGTCTGTGTTTCAGGGACATGATTCATATGTAAAATAACTCATTGGTTTTAAAAACAGGAAAAAATCGAATTTCTTTATCCCTGGGAAAATAAATGATTTAATGTTTTATTGTATTCTCTATAATTCTTTAAAGTACCCTAATACTGTGCTTTTTACTATGTGTAGATAAGTGATTATCATGGAGGAAATATAAGTATCAAATTCATATAAATAGTGCTACTCATAGATTCATTATTTACAAAATAACAAATTTAGTGTATTTGCTTCTGAATTCATTTCACACAAAGGTAAACATTAAAATGGATTCTGATGTCTATCTGTATTTCAAATTTAAAGGTGTAATCTGAAATTGTATTTGGTTGATGTCCTTGTAAGGCGTTCTCTTTTCTGATGGGACGTGAAGGACAGGAGTATCTAGGGGGAAAGAAGAGTGAGAGTAATGACTGTGGTGAGGAGATGAAGGGGAAGCTATGGTTGGAATGTAATATGTGAGAGAATAAATCAAAAGCTAGAAAACTAACAATGGGTATAGCAATTTTCAACTATTTTCTAGAGAGAAGTAAAGTTAAGCACAAGATAAATATTCCTAGATGTAGCAAGATTGTTGAGGATATATGGTCTGTTAGCAATGCTGACTGAAACATTGAGAGACTCCTGCAGACATGAGAGGAACACCTGGCAGCATTACGTGTCAGCTCTGAGTGTGTAGAATGAGAAGCTGAACCTGTTGGATAGTATGTTCAGAGAATAGATGATATACAAAAAAATAACAAAAAACAAAAAACAAAACAAAACAAAAAAAACCTCTGTTTATCGCAAATAGCAAACACATTCAATAGAGTTTGAGAATATGTCTCCTAGTTCCTTCTGCAAGTAAAGTAATGCCATCATACTTGAAAAGATACTTTGAGAAACAGCCAGGGTAATCCATGAAAAATTCTTGATTTTAGTATTCATTCAAATCTCTTCTTTTTTATTTTTAACAAATTTTTATTATATATTTTATTCATTTACATTTAAAATGCTATCCCAAAAGGCCCCTATACACTCTCCCTGCCCTGCTCCCCAACCCACACATTCCTGCTTCATGGCTCTGGCATTCCCCTGTACTGGGGAATATAATCTTTTCAAGACCAAGGGCCTCTCTTCCCAATGATGGCTGACTATGCCATTTTCTGCTACATATGCAGCTAAAGACATGAGCTCTGGGAGTACTGCTTAGTTCATATTGCTGTTCCTCCTATACGGTTGCAGGTCTCTTCAGCTCCTTGGGTACTTTCTCTAGCTCCTCCTTTGGGGGCCCTGTGTTCCATCCAATAGATGACTGTGAGCATCCACATCTGTATTTGCCAGGCACTGGCATAGCCTCACAAGAGACAACTATATCAGGGTCATGTCAGCAAAATCTTGCTAGCATATGCATTACTCTCTGGTTTGGTGGCTGATTATGGTATGGATCCCCAGATGGGGCAGCCTCTGCATGGTCACTCCTTCTGTCTCAGCTCCAAACTTTATCTCTGTAACTCCTTCCATGGGTATTTTGTTCCTCATTCGAAGGAGGGACGAAGTATCCACACTTTGGTCTTCCTTCTTCTTGAGTTTCATGTGTTTTTCAAATTGTATCTAGGGTATTCTAAGTTTCTGGGCTAATATCCACTTATCAGTGAGTGCATATCATGTGAGTTCTTTTGTGACTGGGTTACCTCATTGAGGATGATATTCTCCAGATCCATCCATTTGCCTAAAAATTTCATAAATTCATTGTTTTTAATAGCTGAGTAGTACTCCATTGTGTAAATGTACCAGATTTTCTGTATACATTCTTCTGTTGAGGGACATCTGGGTTCTTTAAAGCTTCTGGCTATTATAAATAAGACTGCTATGAACAGAGTGGAGCATGTGTCCTTATTACCAGTAGGAACATCTTTTGGGTATCAGCCTGCATTACCCAAGGAGCTGAAGGGGTCTGCAACCCTATAGGTGGAACAACAATATGAACTAATCAGTACCCACAGAGCTTGTGTCTCTAGCTGCATATGTAGCAGAAGATGGCCTAGTCAGTCATCATTGGGAAGAGAGGCCCCTTGGTCTTGTAAACTTTATATGCCCCAGTATAGGGCAATGCCAGGACCAAGAAGTGGGAGTGAGTGCGTAGGGGAGGAAATAACGGGGAGGGTATAGGGGACTTTTGGGATAGCATTTGAAATGTAAATGAAGAAAATATCTAATAAAAACTTTAAAAAAAAGATTTACCAAACGTTTTATTTATTCATTTCTCATTCTTTTATTTTCACTATTTATAATTCCACATCCTCATATTTACTATTTGTTTCATTTTCTTTGTTAGTTACATCTTCTCACAAAATTGATGGCTACTCTAAATTTCATAATATGATCTTATTTTCAAATAGGTATTTTGAAATATCACTTGTGAGTCATGACATAAAACATTCATAGGTTTAAGATGTAACCATAATCTAGTGGCTTCTTTCTTCATAAGAAATGGATAGACACAGATATTAAAAACAATGACTTTTTAAAATCTGCAGATAAATGGATTGAACTAGAAAATATCGTTCTGATTGAGGTAAGCCAGTCACAAAAGAACACACATGGCATGTACTCACTGAAATTTAGATATTAGCCATAAAACTTAGAATATCCACAATACAACTCACAGAACATATGAAGCCCAAGAAGAAGGAAGAACAATGTGTGGATGCTTCAATACTACTTAGAAGGGAGAAACAAAATAATTCCAGGAGGTAGAGGTAGGAAAGAAGATGGGAGGGAGAGAGGAAGGGGAGGGAAAACATAGGATCAGGTGTGGGAGAAGATTGGGGGAAGTTCAGAGGGTTATGAAATTTAAAGGAGGTGTGTAATAGTGGAGAATGGGAAATGTGGGGGGGGGGGTAACCACTAGAAAGTCCCAGATTCCAGCGATGCACCATGTTTCCATGACCCAACAGGGATGACATTAGCCAAAATACCCAACAGAGGGGAGATAAAACCTGTAGAGACCATATCCAGTCATTAGGTACTGCCCCTGCTTGAGGGGTGGGGCTTCCATCTGAAAACTATTAACCCAAAATTGCTCCTGTCTGAAGGAAATGCAAGGACAAAAAGGCCATGTAGTGACAGCTCCAGCTAGGGATACATCCCATCTGCAAACACTAAACCCAGACACCATTGATGATGATGCCAAGAAGTGCCTGCTGACAGGAACCTGGTTAAAAAAAAAAAAAAATGTCCACTGAGAAGCCCTGCCACAGCCTGACCAATAACAGATGAAGATGCTAGCATTCAACCATTGGTCTGAGCATGGAGACCCCAATGGAGGTGTTAAGGCAAAGACTGAAGGAGATGAAGGGGTTTACAACCCCATATGAAGAACAATTTCAACCAACCAGACACTCCAGAGCTCCCAGAGCCACCAAATAGAGTACAAACAGAGGGACACGTGGCTCCACCTGCATATGTAGTAGAGAATTGGCTTATCTGAAATCAATTGGAGGGGAGGCCCTTGGTCCTGTGGAGGCTCGATGCTTCAATGTAGGGGAATACTAGGGCAGTGGGGCTAGAGTAGATGTGTGGAGGAGGCACCCACTTAGAAGCAAGGGCAATGACATAGGGGGTTTGCAAATGGGAAACTGGGAATGGCTATGATATTTGAAATGTAAACAAACAAATAAACAAATAAATAAACAGATAAATAAATAAATAAATGGATATAAAATAATGTCAGGAAGAAAGAAGGCATACAAAGATAGCCTAAGGCTGAATTTTATACTCCTAGAAACTGAAGAAAGTAAGGATCCATTACAGCTACTCTGGTCCTTTGGATTTGGATTTATGAGCTCTGAATCATCTAAAGAGTAGAGGTCCACTATTTTAAGTTTGTGTCATCTCCTTTGTTTCTATGACTCTTGATTACACTGATACAGTTCTCTATGGACTTCCCAATTGTTTCTGGATTTCCTGAGAATGTGCTTCTTATTGGCTTTACAGAGATTATATCTGTTTGTGGACTTGATCACTGAGATGTAAGTTTCAGTAAGATTCAATATCTTTTATTGCTTTAATCTAAATTTACCTTCTTTCAATATTAATAATCTTTTTGCCCTTATTTAATTTTAATATTCATGTATTTTATATTACTACTCAGTAATCAAAGCATTTTTATTCCTTTAGTGTTCAGATGCTTTTTCTGGCGATTTTCTTTGTAAGTTGGATTCCCAAGTTGAACGTTTATGATTTTTCTTTTATTAAAAATAGATTTCTCTCTTTGGCATGTCTTGATTACACCTTCTTTTTCCTGCACTCTTCCCAATTCTTCCCCTATTCACCTCCTATTTCTATCTACCCTCCTGTAGTCTTCTATGGAAAAACTATAAAATAAAAAGTAAATGGTAACAGGTTGGTATAGGACAAAACCAATAGAAAGATAAAAACCCAAGAAAAGTAACAAGAAACATTTAGATGCAGAAATGCAATCATTTGCACACTCAGGAAGATTTAAAACGTGAAGCCATAATATATACACAAAGAACCAATAGGATAAAAGAAAAAAGAAGAATATATAAATAATTTTAAATAAGTCAAATGAAAAATAGAGTAAATTTTGGAAAAGAAGGAAAGAAACAACAGAAAAATACTACTATGTATGAAATTATGAGACATTCTCCAAAAATACCACTAAATTTGTTTACTGTTGGCCATCTACTGCTGGGCATCTAGCCTACCTGATTGGAGAAAACTAAATTTTCATTGGCAGGTTGCTATCAATTGAAGATTGCTTCTAGATTAAGGACAAAGGCATATGTCCACTTTTCCTTTCAGCTCTAGGACTCCATCTGGTATAGATCTGTGCGGGATCTGTCCATACTGCCTCAATATCTATGACTTTATATGTAATCAATCTCATTGATTTATAGAACCTTGTTTTTTCACATTCCTCTGACCCTTACACATTTTCTGCTTCCACTTTTTCTGTGTTCCCTGAACTTTGTGTGAAGGGATCTGATGGAGATATCACATTTAGGACTGAGTAAAACACGATTTCTTGGTCTCTGCTTAATTCTTGTGTTCTCTGTGTTGCAGGAAGAAGCCTTTCAGAGATGATGGCTATGCCAGCATGAGTTGTTATTTGTTTCATTTATCTTAGCCATTCCAATTTGCATAAGATGAAATCTGAAAAACAGTTTTAATATTCATTTCCATGATAACTAAGGGTTGGAACATTCTTAAGTGTTTATTAGCCACCAAATTGAACTTTTACTTAGCCATGTAACCAATCCAGGCAGCCAAATCATATGCTTTGAAATATTTAACACTGTGTACTTAGTTTGTTTATATTTATCTTACCCTTAAAAAAATAATGAAATTAACCTTACCATATGTTTCATACCTCATGCAATCAACCTTTAAAAATACAGGTAATTTTCTTCTTAAATTGTGTTCCTGATTTCTCTCTAATTTCTACTCCTTGCACCTGACTCAGAGCACTGTAGGTGTGTGTAGGAGATGTGGTAACTTGATCGAAGACCACCTTAGAAAGCAGTGGTGTTGAAAGAAACAAATAATCCATAGAAAGTACTGAAAGCAGAATAAATACATAGGTTAGCAACATTGGTTTGTGGTTTAGATTATTCTTCTGAATCAGTTAAGTTAAAAGATCAACTTATTGCTCATGTAAGATACTAGGAACAGGTTAATTAAAACAAATATCTTCATTTCTTTTTTATAACATAATTAACACGTTGTTCAGTAAGTACTTCAGTAAGTGTTCAGTAAGGCACTTCTTGATTAGGAGGATTATACTTACTCTTGATTAAACAATTCTAGGAATTGTGTTTTTTATGCAGAATGGCCACACTCGAGTATGAGTATGTTTTATATGCTTTGTATAGTACAAAGAATGACTACATTTCAACTTTATGTGAGGTTCCTGCAGAGATTTCAATAAGCCTTACTACTACATGCTCCAATCATGGAAAGTTTATTCAAAATTTGGAATTGTGTAACTCTTTATTTACATTAGAAAAATGAGTTGCTCCTTCATTGGGGTCTTTGTGCTCTGTCCAGTGGATGACTGTGAGCATCCAAACCAGAGAGATACCCAGGGAGCTGAAGGGGACTGAAGCCCCATAGGAGAACCATCAATATGAACTAATCAGTACCCCCAGAGCTCCTTGGAACTATACCACCAGTCAAAGAAAACACATAGTGGAACTTGTGGTTCTAGCTATGTAGCAGTGGATTGCCTAGTTGGTCATCAATGGGAGGAGAGGCCCTTGGTCCTGTGAAGGCTCTATGACCCAGTATAGGGGAATGCCAGGACCAGGAATGGGAGTAGGTAGGTTAGGGATCAGAGGGAGGAGGGAGGAGATAGTGGATTTTCAGAGGGGAAACTAAGATAGTTTAAATGTAAATAAAGAAAATATCTAATAAAAATATAGCTGTTCTCTTTCTTTTTCTTTCATTCTTCATGCGTTTATTTTTATAAAGATTCTACATAAAACTTTATCACACTAGATATATTCTAATTTTCCTGTTATATAATCTGGTTTTCTTTCTGCATTGATCCTTAAATGTATCTATCTATCTATCTATCTATCTATCTATCTATCTATCTATCTATATATGTATATATATAAATATATATATATATATATATATATA
>NC_034598.1:14084854-14109001 GCF_900095145.1 Mus pahari
TTTTTTTTTTTTTCCAAATCTGTAAATTGTCATTTTTTCCTATTGACTATTTCCTTTGCCTTATACAAGCTTTCCAGTTTCATGAGGTCCCAATTCTTGATCTTAGAGAATGAGCCACTGCAGAGCTATTTAGGACTTTCTCCCTTTACCAATGAGTTCAAGGCTCTTTCCCACTTTCCTTTCTATTAGATTCATTCTATCTGGTTTTAAATTGAGATCATCGATCCACTAGGACTTGAGCTTTTTGCAAGGTAACAAATATGTACCTATTTTCATTTTTCTATATACAGACTGCCAGTTAATTCAACACCAATTATTGAAGAAGCTTTCTTCTTCTTCTTCTACTTCTTCTTCTTCTTCTTCCTCTTCTTCTTCTTCTTCTTCTTCTTCTTCTTCTTCTTCTTCTTCTTCTTCTTCTTCTTCTTCTTCTTCTTCTTCTTCTTCTCCTCCTCCTCCTCCTCCTTCTCCTCCTCCTCCTTCTTCTTTCAATAATATTTTTGACTTCTTTGTCCAACAAAGATCAAGTGTGTGATTTTAATTCTGGGTCTTCTCATCTATTAAGAATGAGGACATCATGAGTTTTGCAGGCAAATTGGTGGAAATAGAAAATATCATCCTGAGATATAACTCAGACCCAAAAGGACATGCATGGTATGTACTGACTAATAAGTAGATGTTAGCCAAAAAGTACAGAACCAGAACACAACCTACAGAACTCAAGAAGTTTAACAAGCCAAAGGAAGAAAAGAGGATGTCTCAATCCCACTTGGGAGGAAGAAGAAAGCAGTCACATGGGGGGGGAAGTCAGAGGGAGGGACCTGGGTGAGAGAGGGGACAAAGAGGGGAAGGGGAGAACATTATCCAGTAGTGTGGAGAAAATAGGTCTGAAGCCCTGAGGGCAAGAAGAAAGAATGGACACAGGTAACCTCTGGAAGTAGGAGGTGGGGATCATCTAGAATGTTCCAGATATCTGGGAGGTGAAAGAGTCTCAGGACTCAAAGGAGGGACCTTGAATGAAGTGCTCTATAGTTGGGCAGGGGATCTTGGAGAGTCGAACTCCAGTAGAGGGGCAGGACATCAAGTGGAAGAATGGTGTTGCCATCCCACAGTCAAAATCTCTGACACAAAATTGTTCCTGTCTGCAGAAACTGCAGAGACAAAAATGCAGAAGAGCATCAGAGAAAGGTGGTCCAGTGACAGGCTCAAATTATGATCCGGGCTGAAGGGAGGCCCTGGGGCACTGACACTGTTACTAATGCTGTGGTGTGGTAGACAGGAGTCTAAAATGGCTGTCCTTTGAGAGGCCCAACAAGCAGCTGAAAGAGTTCAGATGCAGATACTAGCACCCACCTAATGGAGGAAAGCAGGGGACCCCAGAGGTTGAATTGGGGAAAATATGGAAACAGCTGAGAAGGAGGGTGGGCCCATGGGAAGACCAGCAGTTTTAACTGACCTGCACCTCTGAGATCTCACACACTGAATCACCAACCAGGCAGCATAAATCAGCTGATATGAGGCCACTGAGACATTACAGCAGAGGAATGCCTGGTTTCGCCTCAATGAGATGAGATGCCCCTAAGTCTTGAGATACTTGAGACCCCAGGTAATAGTGAGACCTGGTCAGTTGCAGTTGAGGGAGACATCCTTTTGGAGAATGAAAGATGGGGTATGAGACAGAGGACAGACAGTTTGGGGAATGAAACCTGGAATATATAAAAACATAAATAATAAATATAAATAAATTAATAAAATATATGAATATCATAGCTATAATGCTTCTTTTTCCTGTTACTTTTCAAGGAAAATCAAATGATTTTCCAACTGTTTTGGCTCATAATTCATTCTACACATTAAATATATTGGAGCCTTTCCTCAATGAGAGAAATAAAATACTTGTTCTCTTTCCCAGAATTCTGGGGATAATTTTGTTTTCCACCTTGTGACCTTTTTGCTATCTATGGAGGTAGATATCACCTAACATTTGTTAGGTAGCAATGCAAACTTCTCCCAAATCCCACAGAATGATTGTTTCAGACTCTTTCCTCTCTTGATAATTTCCCATATTTAGTTTAGATGTCAAATATACGTTATGGCCTGCTGGCCTCTATCATGTATGTCCAAGACAACATTTTTTGTACATGATTAATTATTATTTATTATATTAACTATTTATACTTTATTATTTATAGAAAACACCTTTATGGTTACGTGTACTTAGTAGAGAGGTTCCTATGTGCTCAAATGTTAAAATTTATTGTGCACCTGGATTTGAATGATTGCTCCCTTAAAACCTTTTCCCACATTGTACTGTAATTTATATATACTGACATTGAACTTCCTGCTATTAGACAACCCCCATATCTGATCCAGGTTACACCAGGATTTCATTCTTATCTTTTCACAGCATTTGCTTTTGTGCCTGCATACATGGAAGAAAATTCTTATATCACAATATTCCACATGAAACATTAAGTTGTGGCTTTATTCCATGGCATATGTACCAACTGATGCTTTGGCCCTATCTGTGTCTATAAAAATGTCAAACTGAAGTCTATAGGTAGGTAACTCAATATTTCTATGTAGTTGCTCTATTTCTTTTAAACATCTTTTAATTGTTAATGGTTCATGTATGATATACAACTGTGATCATTCTTAGTACTCATTACATAATAAAATAAGAATCTGTCTTTGCTGAATTTCAGTTGTATTAAACAAAGTGGAAAGTTCCTTTTGTTTCTATAAGTCTTCAGATATTCATAGGTACTTAATACAGCAAGCAGAGCAAGCATAATTTCTATGAATAAAAGCACGTATTTTACAGTAGTTTTTCAAAAAAATAAATAAATAAACACATATCCAAAAGGAACTGCTGAAGTCTGTGAAGTCTTTCTATTATTGGCAACCCAAAATGTGTTATAAAATTACTCAGATATATTTTGAATTAGTATTACTTTTCTGATAAGCATATTATGCTATACCAATCCTCCGTAATTGAAAATATAAAAATATCATTTTCAATATCATTAAATTTTAATATTTTTAAAGGAAATAGATGACCTGAGTGACAGGGAAAAAAAACCTCTTGTTTCTGCAGTAACTAACCCAAATTAATCAAAACCCTACAGAACTTCAAGAAACAGTTTAAAGGTTCACTCCATAGATCAGATATGATGCCAAATCAGATCTTAAGATTAAGTTTGTTAATAATAAAATGAATGGGAAATGAACACATGTATAATCAACATCCTAAAAGTTTTGGCTCTGTATTAATTTTAATTTTGTTCATAATTTTATTCAGATCTATTTCTCTCCAATCACCTTTTTTGTGATTTTAAATTTTAGAGGTAGTCTCACAGATACAGCAAATATATAGATATGAGAATTCATCACATAAATTTATATTTTGGTGTCAGAATTCAAATTTTTACAATAATATCACTAAAAAAGTAGAAGGTGAATTATTGCAATATTTTATTAATAATCTCATATTATTTTATCAAAGTATGGATGCAAAGAATGACTTTAAAATTTCTGAGTTAAATACTAACTTGAAAATTGTAAATAGTAATAATAAAAACTTAAACATCTTTGAGGACCAACTTGTAACGTAAAGTGTAGTTGGTCCAACATCTAATGTCCTCAGGGGCATTAACAATTTTAGCACTTTAAGTGTCAAAATCTCATATGAACTATGAACTAGTATAAAATGATAAAAAGAATTTGCATTCTTCCAAAGTAAGATGGTACAAAGTAATAAATAACCTGGCTTCCTATGTTCCAAAGTAAAATACCTTATACCTAAAGAAGGTATATTTAGTTCAAAGAAAAATAGAGTTTATTACAGAAAACATCAAATTCTACAACACAGTGTATCATATTTCTAGCTTACGATAAAAGTGTATGAGATTAGTGGAGTGAAAAACAAATAGCTAATGTTGAAATGTCACAAGGTAAAATTTATTTCGAGTCATGCCAAACTTACAGACTCCTACAAATATGAGAGAAGCAGCCAACACTAAAAGCAGTGGAGCCTTTTTATATATTAAGTGAGCAAGTAGCTACAAAAGCAGAATTTTATAATTATATAACTGCATTCAGAAGACATGGCCTGAAAATTCATGTGGGTAAAATGAATAATAAAGAACCCATGAAGGTGCTAAGAAATGAGGACTAGAAAAATATGAACTCAGAATAATGACAGTATGAGCATAACTATTCTTTCTTTAATTCTATTTACCTAGATTCTTCTGACTATTCATTAGTCACCGGCATAAAAACAACCCTGTTCTCCAGGAACCAGGCTGAATCTTACTTGTTATGTTAACAGAAGGTAAAGTCCCTTCGAATTTATAATATGATTTGTGCCAGTGAGTCCAGACTGGAAGTCAGGAAGGCAAAGGATGGTTTAAGCTTAAATAGATTCCAATTAATCTGTTGGCTCAAGAACTCAAAGTTTTGATCACCAGTGAGAAATAAAGCAGTTCCTATTCCTACTGATACTTCTATTCCCAACCCTTTTTCCATAGGTACCAACACTTGGGATGCTCTGGTTGAGTGAGTTTGGTACAAAAGTCCTAAGTGTTCTTGGCCAGCTTCTGAATAGTAAAACATTTGAGAAATCACATGAATTAGAATGTAGGAATCAGAAATCTTGGTAAGACTGAGGGGATCTAATAACCATCAACTTAATGTTTCCCAAACAAAAATTATCATCAATTTAAGACATCAGTGATGCAAGAGTCAACACTATTTAGCAGAAGCAAAAATGTCAAAGGCCCTATGATAGCTGACATCAGCGTTATTGCCTAAAAGGATCCTGGAAATGGAAAGGGCACTAGTCATGGCACCAGTCATATTTGTTTCATCTCATGTCCCCTTTTTGTAATGTTTTTTGAGTACAGCTAGATTAAAATCTCAAATGGGTTGTACAGAAAAAATTTTCTCTTAAAGCCATATAATACCTTCTTGTACTGTATAAATCAGGACAAATGTCCTGTCATATTGTAGAGCTATTTCAGTTAATGAATCTGTTGATTATTCTAGGCCTACCTTCCTGGTATGGCAAATGGCATTAAAAAGTAGTCATTTTCACCCTATAACAGGGAGTTTCCTTTTGACTTAGCCTTTTAGGCTGTTAGGGGACAAGAAACAACCTTTTCTCTTCTGTAACTATTTCCATCAGAAACTATGGTGTGATTGGCAGGAGCTAGGAAAGGCAAAAGGCTAATCAAAGGCTGAGCAATTGGGTATTTATCAGAAGTTCTAGAGCGCTGACCCAGCTGAAAAGACAGGGAACAATCACATAGGCTGACCTGCTTTACATCAGCTTTCAACCAAGTCTAGAGCTCAGCAGTTTGNAGTCCACAACTCATTCCTGGCCAGTGTCTGTCAGCCAAGAAATCTGCTGAGACAAATATAAAGGACAGAAGGTAAAATTAAGGACTTAAAGAAAAATCTTGCACTTGGAACTTTATTGCCAATAGTCTTAGTAATTGGGACTGAGTCTCAAGAGCAGGAGAGAGAGCCCATTCTCAGGAACAGACAGGTGTGAAAACTAAAGACTGCACTTATCCAGAGTCGATTTGACCTGCAGTAGATAGGATACAAGGTGTATGACTTCTTTGAATCACTGAAGTGATTCATGAATTTTTGGTTTACAAAAGGATACAACAGTTGTAGATATACTACAATTAAACTTTACTGAACTCTACATTTTAAAAGCTGGAGTATACTAATGCTTTTAGTTGTAGCAAAAACTATAGTTTTTGGTTTAAAAGCATGCACTTGTTTTCTCTTTTCAGAGAGCCAGTTATATTTTTAGCCTAATGAGATACATCTTTAAGTTATTAGAAGACAGCCATAGGAAAATTTAAATCTTGAGCTTTTGATTGAATAGTAAGTAGTCAGTTCTCTACCAGCTTATAAAGACTCCAATAATTAATGTTAAAACTCTGGACCTATGAAATCTTAGTATAACAATAGATTAGGCTGGGCATGGTAGAGCACGACTTTAATCCCAGCACTTGGGAGGGAGAGTCAGGCAGATTTCTGAGTTAGAGGCCAGCCTCGTTTACAGAGTGAGTTCCAGCATAGCTAGGGCTACACAGAAACCCTGTCTCAAAAAACAAACAAACAAACAAACAAACAAACAAAAACAAAACAAAAAAAAACAAAAGAAAAAATACACAATAGAATAAAAGGGTGGAGAAATCTAAAATATATTTCTAATTTTCTATATATTAAATCATTTTTCTACATTATCAGAATTTAAATTTCCATATCTTCAGACACTTATATATTTGAGGACATTTTCTTTCCATCTAATCACTTATCTGTGAAATAATAAATTATTGTTGTTAAAAATATATTTTGAGGTATGTTTTTTTAATGAAAAGTGACCCCTGAAACCAGTTTATACTTTAATATGAAGCCCTTTAGCAAGGTAAACCTGTCTGGATTTGCTTAACAGGATATCTTAAGGCTTTAGATGAACTGAAAAGATAGCGCAGGCTTGTGGAGAGGAAATGGTTGCCTGCTACTGCCGATCTGACAAAGCTAGAGTTTAGCCTAGTTGTCAACACTGATATAGAATTGAGGATAAATGGCTGATACACTGATTAAAATGGCAGAGACAAGTCCATTACCTAGATGGTCATCCTAGGCTCCTGTGGTCATCATAGCTTTCTTTTAAGGGCAGTAATACCAGGGCAGGATCTGGTTTGTGAACTAGGCCCAGAAGATGAAAGGCTTTTCTGTGGAGGAGGAATATTGCAGGTTGGAGAAACTGGTTTTATTTTATCTAGACAAAGTGGGACATTCAACTGTCCGGTGTCTTGTTTATCCAGAGGTTGGGCAGGGTCCTGGTTGCAGGTGAGGCAATGGAGAAATCTTGCCCAAAGATTAGCCTTAACCCAATCCTGGAAGAGTCATTATAATGCCCCATCATCTTATCATAAAAGTTGAGGGTAGCCAGTAGGAAATGGGGTCTCTGTCATTATAAACTTAAATATATTAAATGCCACATTCAGCAGATATCTGAAAAGTTTCAGAAGCATGATTTAATAAGTAAATGTGAGCTGAACAACACTTGTTTTTATTGTTACTTGCTTAGATGACAACTTGAAAACATATGTAGGAGGTATTTTCCTATAATTAATTACATTAGTACTTAGAATGCATAGAAGTATAGTTCTGAGCACATTAAAGAATTTGAACTTTTATGAGGTGACTGACTACTAACTTTCATATCCTAATTATGTTTAGCACTTTATGAGGTGTTAATAGCTTTTAAATGATTAGAATTTTATAATTTTACCCATGTTAAGTTGAGCCATAACAAATATCAACTTCTGAATTACAGCTCTTTTTAATATCAAGATAAGATTCATAACTACAATCTAGACAGAGTGGAACTTCCCTCATCACTTTGTAGTACTCCATTATGAAATAAAACTATTTATTATATGACTCAGTTTATCAAAATAACTAAAGCTTAACAAAACTGATAAAGACGAGGAACCTAGACATATATTTTAAAACCAAAATGACCTAAAGTGAGAAGAGACAACATCTCAACTTTCCCAATGCTGTGAATCTCAAATACAATTCCTCATGATGAGGTGACCTCCAAACATAAAATTGTTCTCACTGATATTTCACAACTACAGTTTAATCACTCCAAATAATCACAATGCAAACATACAACATGCTGTTAGTCCTAGGCTATCCATGTGAAAGGGTCTTTAGATCCCTAAAAGTTATGACATATAGGGAGACATATGGGTTGAGAACCACTGCTACAAACACTTTGCCAGACTACTTAGATATATAATGTATTTGATACTCATACCTGTGGTCCTATCCTTAGGCCTTTAATTTATGCCTTTATTAAGTTCATGTATTAATAAAGACACTACAGAATTTTTAACTTAATTTATTTCTATAATAATCCAAAGTAGTTTAAAATTGCCTGGGCCAGATTGCTCTCTGGTCTGCTCTCCTAAAGACACCGTATCCTGAGCCATCGTAGAAGATCCACTGCACTCAGAGGAGCTTGTAAGGACCCTCCTGTACCCCCACATCCCAGGGCTGCCACTGGGAGGTCACTGGACTCAGAATCCATTCCCTACCATAACACTCTCCCCCCAAATACTACTCCCCTTCAGCCTGGCCCTTTCTGCTAGGACAGTCTGATAGCTAGTTTACTACCCTGAAGACAAGATATCCTGAGCCATCTGAGAAGTTCCACTGCACTCAGAGCATTTTAGCAACTGACACCAGAGTCTGAGGGAACCCAGGAGATCTGCTGCACACAGGGCAACTGAGCAAGTGATCATTAGCTTTCCTCCTCTCCTGAAGATGACCCAGCTTGAAGGCATCCCTTGAGCTCCTCTGAACACAGGTCAACTGGGCAACAGACAACACAGTCTGAAGACCTCCTGGGTCACTGTGACATGCAGGGCAACTGACCCAAAAGACTGAAAGCATCCTGGGAGTTCTGCTCCACTCAGAGAAACAGAAACCACAGTCCATAGACCCTCCCGCTACCCGTGAATATCTTTACACAGGACAACAGCTTGACTGCAACTCTGAAGATCCTCCAGTCTGAAGGCTTCCCAGGAGATCTACTGCAGTCAAGGCAACAGATCACCAGATTCTCTGCCCTTTTGAAAAGGCCCCAGTTGGAAGGTTCCACAAGTGGCCTGCTACAACGAGGCCTGAAAGCCTATAGGGAGACCTGAAGCAACCCAAGGGAAAAAGAGGCAGATTACAAATAGGTGCTCAGACCAGCAAACACCAGGGATAACCAGATGGAGAGAAGCAAGCACAAGACCATAAGCAACAGAAGCCAATATATGTGAGCATCATCAGAACCCCATTCTCCCACCTCAGCAAGACCTGAATACAACAAAACACCTGAAAATCAGGAAGCTGACCTAAAATCCTATCTCATGAGGATAATAGAGTCCGTTAAGGAGGATATAAATAGCTAACAGAAAGAAATACAGGAGAACACAGGTAAACAGGTTGAATTGCTTAGAGAAGAAACAAATAAATCCCTTCAAGCAATAGTTAAACAAAAATAAACAGGTGAAGGAATTGAATAAAACATTCCAAGACCTAAAAGTGGAAGTAGAAACAATAACACACACACACACACACACACACACACACACACACATACGGAAGCAAATCTGAAAATGAAAAACCTAGGAAAGAGGTCACGAATTACAAATGTAAGTACAGAATAAAATAGATAGAAGAGAGAATCTTAGGTGAAGAAGATACTATAGAAAAAATTGACACAACTATCTAAGAAAATTCAAAATCTAAAAAACCTCCTAACCCAAGCATCCAAGAAATTTGAGACACGATGAAAAGACCAAATCTAAGAATAATCAGAATAGAGGAAAACAAAGACTTCCAGCTCAAAGGACCTAAAAATATCTTCAACATAATCATGGAAGAAAACTTCCCCTATCTAAAGAAAGAGAAGGCCAAACAGGTACAAGAAATCTGTAAAAAACAAATAAATGGGACCAGAAAAGAAAATATTCTCATCACATAATAATAAAAACACTAAATGCACAGAACAAAGAAAGTATACCAAAAGCTGCAAGGGAACAGGACGAAGTAACATACAAAAGTAGACCTGTTAAAATTACACCAGACGTCTCAACAGAGACTATGAAAGTCAGAAGAATCTGTTCAGAGGTCATGCAGAGTCTAAGAGAACATGAATAGAGCCTGTAGTAGCCTGTCAGTCCGGGCTGCTATACCCAGCAAACCTCTCAATCAACATAGAGGTAGAAACCAAAATATTCTAGGACACAACCAAATTCAAAGAGTAACTTTCTACCAGTCCAGCCCTAATAAGGACCCTAGAAGTAAAACTGCAACACAAGGAAGGTACTACACCAAAGAAAAGACAAGATAATAAGCATCTCCTAATGAAACCGAAAGGAGAGAACCACAAACACATAAGGCCACCTACAAAAACAAACATATCAGGAAACAACAGTCATCTGTCTTTAATATTTCTCAATATTAATGGGCCCAACTCACCTATAAAAAGACATAAGTTCGCAGACTGGATACACAAACAAGATCCAGTATTTTGCTGCATATAAGAAATATACCTCAATAACAAAGACAGACACTATCTCAGAGTAAAAGGATAGAAAAAAGTCTTCTAAGCAAATGGTCCCAGGAAACAAGCTGGAGTTTCCATCCTAATATCCAATAAAATAGACTTTCAACCAGAAGTGATCAAGCATGATGAACAAGGTCATTTCATATTCACCAAAGGGAAAATCCACCAAGAGAAAATCTCAGTTCTGAACACTGCAATGGCACCCACACTCATAGAAGCCACTTTACTAAAGCTCAAAAAAACACATTGAACCCCACACAATAATAGTAAGAGACTTCAACACCCCAATATCACCAATTGACAGGTAATTGAAACAGAAACTAGACAGAGACACAGTGAAACTAATAGAGGATAAATAAATGTATCCTTTATTATAAATAAAACCAAATGGATTTAAAAGATATCTATAGAACATTTCACCCTAAAACAAAATAGACCTTCTTCTCAGTACCTCATTGTACCTTCTCCCAAATCTATCATATAATTGGTCACAAAACAATGCTCAAATGATACAAGAAGATTGATATAATCCCATGCATCCTACCAGCTCACTCTGGCCTAACACTTGTCTGCAATAACAGCAGAAACAGCAGAAAACCCATATACACATGGAAATTGAACTACTTTCTACTTAATAATAACTTGGTCAGGGAAGAAATAAAGATAGAAATTAAAGGCTGCCTAGAATTTAATGAAAAATTTGACACCTCATACCCAAACATATGGGACACAATGAAAGCAGTGCTATGAGAAAAATTCATAGCACTAAGTACTCTGGTAAAGAAACTAGAGAGATCTTACACTAGCAACTCAACAGCACACCTGAGAATTCTAAAACAAAAAGAAGCAAATTTACCCAAGAGGAGTAGAAGGCAGGTAATAGTCAACCTCAGGGCCAAAACCAACCAAATAGAAACAAAGAGAACAATACAAAGAGTCAACAAAAAAAAGAAGCTGGTTCTTTTAGAGAATCAACAAGATAAAAGTTTTAGCCAAACTAACTAAAGGTCCCAGAGGCAGTATCCAAATTAGTAAAATCTGAAATGAGAAGGGAGAGATAACAACAGAAATGGAGGCAAAAACCAAAAAAAAAAAAAAAAAAAAAAAAAAAAAAAAAAAAAAAAAGCATCATCAGAATCCTACAATATAATANATTAGTAAAATCTGAAATGAGAAGGGAGAGATAAAAACAAAAATAGAAGAAAAAACCAAAAAAAAAAAAAAAAAAAAAAAAAAAAAAAAGAAAAAAAAGCATCATCAGAATCCTACAATATAATACCATACTCAACAAAACTGGAAAATGTAGATGAAATGGAAGGTTTTCTAGACAGTTACCTCATACCAACGTTAAATCAAGAGCATATAAACTATCTAAACAAGCACATATCATGTAAGGAAATAAAAGAAGTCATTAAAAACTTTCCAACCATCAAAAGTCCATGACCAGCTGGATTTAGTACAGAATTCTACCAGGCCTTCAAACAAGACATGATATGAATATTCCTCAAACTATTCCATAATATAGAAACAGAAGAAACACCACCAATTTCATTCTATGCGATAAAAACTACTCTGATTCCTAAACCACACAAGGACTCAGCCAAAAGAGAGAACTTCAAACCAATTTACCTTATGAATATCGATGCAAAAATACTCTAATATTCTCATAAACATTATCCAAGAACACATCAAAATCATATTCACCACAATCAAGTAGGCTTCATCCCAGGCATGCAAAGTTGGTTCAATATACAGATATCTATTAACCTATTCCACTATATAAACAAACTCAAAGGAAAAAAAAAATCACATGATCATCTCCTTAGATGCAGAAAAAGCATTTGACAATATACAATATCACTTCATGTTAAAAGTATTGAAGAGGTCAAGAATTCAAGGCCCATATCTAAACAAAGTAAAATCAACCAATGTTTTATGGCAAAACAACAATCAGTATTAAATTAAATTGAGACATACTTGAAGCAATCCCACTAAAATCAGAGAGAAGACAATGATGACCAATTTCCCATATCTATTCAATATAGTATTCAAGTTGCTAGGTAGAAAAATAAGACACCAAAAAGAGATCAAGGGGATAAAAATTGGCAAAGAAGAAATAACGGTATCACTATTTGCAGATGATATGATAGTACACAAAAGCAACCCAAAAAATTCTGCCTGAGAATTTCTCCAGCTGATAAACCACTTCAGCAAAGTGGACGGACATAATATTAACTCAAATAAATTTCACATTCTCAAAAATTGGCAGAATTAATATAATAAAAATGGCCATCCTACCAAAGGAAATTTACAGTTTCAATGCAATTTCCATCAAAATCCCAACATAATACTACAAAGACATGGAAGATGCAATTCTCAAATTCACCTAGAAAGACAAAAAAGCCAGAATAGCTAAAACAATTCTTTTTTTTTTTTTTTTTTTTCGAGACAAGGTTTCTCTGTATAGCCCTGGCTGTCCTGGAACTCACTTTGTAGACCAGGCTGGCCTTAAACTCAGAAATCTGCCTGCCTCTGCCTCACAAGTGTTGGATTAAAGGCGTGCTCCACCTCGCCTGGCCCAAAATAATTCTTAACAATAAAATAATGGCTAGACAGCAAGACTTTGTTGAAAGGACCCTGATATAGCTGTCTCTTGTGAGGCTATGTCAGTTCCTGGCAAAGAGAGAAGTAGATGCTCACAGTCATCAATTGGATGGAACAAAGAACCCCCAATGGAGGAGCTAGAGAAAGTACCAAAGGACCTGAAGGTGTCTGCAAACTTATAGATGGAACAACAATATGAACTAACTAGTACCCCCAGAGCTCGTGTCTCTAGCTGCATATATAGCAGAAAATGGTCTAGTCAGCCATCATTGGGAAGAGAGGCCCCTTGGTCTTGCAAATTTTATATGCCCCAGTACAGGAGAACACCAGTGCCAAGAAGTGGGAGTGGGTGCGGCAGGGGTGGGCAGGGTATAGGGGACTTTTAGGATAGCATTTGAAATATAACTGAAGTAAATACCTAATAAAATAAATAAATAAAAATAAATTAAAAATAGAACAGCTAAAGGATGCACAGATATCTTATCCAACCCTATGAAAAATGGATATCAGCCATGTAGCTGCATAAGGATAGGTGCATTCCATATGCTGCTTGTAAATATCATGGATTTTAAATATTGCCTATGCACAAACTTTTAACAACTTCATCTTACCAGATTTATGTCCACTTTTTGTTACCAATATTACTGATTTTGGAACATACTCAATAAACTGAACAAGCCAATAAACCCTGTAGCAACTCTGCTTTACTCTTTTCTTCCTGTCCACAGCTCTTGTTCACGAACATAGACTTTAAACTCAAGCATGGCTATGAGAAAGGGAGAGGTATCCAAGTTCCAGAACCAGTTTTTCAATAGATGAGACCAGCATAAAACAATTTTAATATCATCCATACCAAAATATCTTTTATATTGGACCTAGTGGTCAGAAAGCTCAGAGATAAGTTCTGAGACTGGACAGCTAACAGCAAGAAAAACAGTAAGCTTACATATTCAAGGATGACTACTCATACTAAACAGACAGCAAGAGCTTTACACACCTCAACCCTGCCTGGAGAGAGCTTGTCTCTCAGGAGTGCTGATACACCTAAGATCACAGGTGAGACCGCCAGTATTATCTCGATCCTTGGCTCAAGTGGGAACCACCCAGAGGTCACAGGGACCAGGAACTGTGGAAGACTTATAGACACACAGTTGGGAACATGCAGTGAGATACATGATCCTTCCAGTTTCCATGTGCTCCTAGAGCTGACCTTGTGGTGCCACAGCTATCCACATTTAATCCTGCCTGGAGAGAGTCCTGTCTCCCAGGACTCCTGACATACATAAGACCACAAGCTCACAACCTCACAGGATGTAAAAGCAAGAGTAAGAGACATCAAGACCAGCTAACACCAGAGATAACCAGATGGTGAGAAGCAAGCACAAGAACATAAGCAATAGAAGCAAGGATACTTGGCATCATTAGAACCCAGTTCTCCCACCACAGCAAGTCCTCCATACCCCAACACACCTGAAAAGCAAGATTCTTATTTAAAATCACATCTTGTGATGATTATAGAGGTCTTTAAGATTGTCATAAGTAACTCTATAAAGAATTATAGTAGAACACTTTATAAATAGGTAGAAGGCCTTAAAGAGAAAACACTTAAGTTCCTTAAAGAAATAGAGGAAAACACAACCAAACAGGTGAAATTATTGAACAAATCCATCCAGGATCTAAAAATGGAAATAGGAACAAGAGAATCTCTGGTGTAGAAGATACCATAGAAAATATTGACACAGAATTCAAATAGAATGCAAAATTCAAAAATCTCCTAACCCAAAATGTCCAGGAAATCCAGAACCCAATGAGAAGATGAAACCTACGGATAATAGGTGTAGAAGAGAGCAAAGATTCCCAAATTAAAGGTCCAATAAATATCTTCAACGAAATTATAGAAGAAAACTTCCCTAACCTAAAGAAAGATATTCCCATGAAGATAAAAGAAGCCTACAGAAATCCAAACAGACCTGATCAGAAAAGAAATTCCTCCTGTCACATAATAATCAAAACAACAAATGCGCTAAACAAAGAAAGAGTATTAAAAGTAATAAGGGAAAAATGTCAAGTAACATATAAAGGCACACCTATCATAATTATACAGACTTCTCAACAGAGATACTAAAAACCAGAAGGTCCTGGGCAGATGTCAAGTCGACCCAAAGAGAACAAAAATGTCAGCCCAGGCAAAATACCCACCAAAACTTCCAATTACCATAGATGGAGAAAACAAGATATTGCAAGACAAAACCAAATTTAAACAAAATCTTTCCACAAATCCAACCCTAAAAGTGGTAATTGATGCAATATTACAACACAAGGAGGGGAACTATAACCAAGAAATACAAGAAATTAATCGTCCCAAAAGAAACCCAAATGAAGATAGGCACACAAACATAATTCCACCTCTAAAAACAAAAACAAAAGGAAGCAATAGTCACTGATCCTTAATAACTCTTGACATCAATGGACTCAATTCCCAAGTAAAAAGACAGAGACTAACTTACTGATATGTATGCAGGACCAGCATTTTACTGCATATAAGAAACACACCTCAGTGACAAATACAGAAACTATCTCAGAGTAAAAGTCTGGAAAAAAAATACAAGCAAATAATCCCAAGAAAGAAGGTGGAGTAGCCATTCTAATACTGAATAAAATATTAATAAATTAATATGAATGTAATATTAATAAAATAATTTCAACCAAAAGTTGTCAAAAAGATGAAAAAGGACATTTTATACATATCAAAGGAAAAATTCACATAGATGAACTCTCAATTCAGAACATTGATGCCCCAAATGCTAAAACACCTACATTCATAAAAGAAATGTACTAAATTTCAAAGCATATATTGAACCTCATACAATAATAATGGGAGACACCACATTCTCACTAATGGACAGATCATGGAAAGAGAAACTAGAGACACAGTGAAATTAATAGAAGTTATGAGCCGAATGAATTTAAATATTTTGTTTAAATAAAACAAAAGAATATGCCTTCTTCTCAACACCTCATTTTACCTTCCCCAAAATCAGACACAAAAATAGCCTCAACTGATACAAGATTGAAATCATCACATACATCCTATCAAATTACCACAGACTAAGGCTGATATTCAATAACAACAAAAACAACAAAAATCTCACATATACATAGAAGCTGAACAACTCTTTGCTCAATGATAGCTTTGTCAGGGAAGAAATAAAGAAATTAAGCACTTTTTAGAATTTAATGAAAGAGAAGGCACAACATAGCCAAACTTATGGGACACAATGAAAGCATTGCTAAGAGAACAATAAATCATAGCCCTGAGAGCCTCCATAAATAAATTGGATTAAAAATAATGAGGGGAAGGCCAGGGCCAAGTAGTGGGAGTGGGTGGGTAGGGGACTAGGGGCGGGGTTGGGGTATAGGGATCTTTCAGGATAGCATTTGAAATGTAAATAAAGAAAATAATAATAAATAAATTTAAAAAATGACTTCATGAAATTTGCAGGCAAATGAATGGAACTAGAAAATATCAGACTGAGTGAGGTAACAGTTACAAAAGAACATGGAGTGGTATGTACTCACTGATAAGTGGATATTAGGAAAAATGTTCAGAATACCTACAGGAATCTGTAGTGGTTGACCAATTCTCTGTTGACATTTGTCCTTTTTACAGTTTCTTGTTGTTGTAGACAGTTGATATTTATTTATGTGCAAGATGCTTCCAAGAAATAGAGCATTGATCTGACTTCAGTCATTAATTTTTGTTTTTTAAATAAAATAGATTTATGGAAATATACTGAAATATAATTAACAAGCAAACACTGCTCACTTCAATAAATTTTTATGCATAGAATATTCATGAATGCAACCATAGATCAAAATTATACTCTTGACTTGAGACAATTAAAACTTTTAAGAACAGTATTCCTCCCTATTCATTATCCTAGCAAGCAAAACTGAAATATTCTACAGCTAGGGTATAGACTTTGCCAAGTTCATATCTGTCTGAAAAAAGTTCTGAGGATTGTGTGTGTGGGAATGCATGCACACACACACACACGCACACACACAACTAAATTTAGAGGTCTTATTTTCTTAATCTATAATATTACTTGTATTTATGTTTTGAGATGATTATTTAGAATTGGTTAGCTAATTGATATCAACTAATTACAAATGTGTGCATGAATTTGAAAATGAGCAAGGGCTATATATAAAAGTAAGTGAATAATTATACAATTATATTCTAATCTTAAGTAAATATTTTTCAGTTTTTGAGGCTTTATAATAAATTGATATGAACAAACTACAATAATTGGATCAGACAAGTATATCATTTTAAAAGGAAAATTTGATACAGTTTGAACCACTAAAAGCTTCTTTATATATTTACCACTTAATGAGGATTCACATTTGTCCAGTTTAAATTTTCAATGCACCTGTTACTTGGCATATTGTGGATAACTTCAAAATGGTTAAACTACAAGTCAATTTATGATAATATATAACATATATATTGCACATATATACAGCACATTTATATAGCATACATGTACACATATATGCCATTATAGAAAGCATGCATATATGTAATGAAAACATAATATAAAAAGCATTCTATTTAGATAATCTTTGTCCAGACTTGATCTATTTCCCACCTGGCATTTTTGCTGGCCTCTGGAGCATTAAAATCAGCATATAAAAATAAACAAAGAAATTATTTTGGCTGCTTATTAATCACAACCTATTATCCTGAACTTTTATAACTGTGTTATGACATACAAAAGCCAAGCTGATATGAGCCAAAGTGGTTTGGATACAGGTGGGGAAGAAATTATCAGAATGCAGAGAAAGCTTTTATGTGATAATCTCAATTTGAAAATAGGGGGGAAGCAAGGGAAGGGAAAGCTTGGATTCTAAATCTCAATGTGTTGGTGACAATCACAGTCAAAGGTATTCTGATTGCTACAATGTCCCAAGAGCAGAGACTTTTATATTTTAGCACATTATAATAAATAGCTTTCAGAAAGTGCATTTATCTAAGTCTGTATTGAAATGTTTTGTTTTGTTTAAATAGACTAGAATGGTGACAGGGAATGAAATTAAGAGTGGCATTACAGAGACCTATTAGGAAAGCATACTTGAACATAAAATGAGTATAAGTTGAGCAAAAAAAAAATATTTTCAATACAGAAAAAGACTCAAAAGACTTTGTTTATATTTAAGAATGTCAACCTACAATTAACTGTGTTTGTACAAAACAAACAGATGAAGACATTTTACTTTTTAAATGCACAACGTGACAGGTTTTCTTATTCCATTTCATGCATATTAAGTTTCAGCTTTCTCTTCCATGGCTCCTCTTCTCCCTCTCTTGGAATCTGGCTCCCTATACCCTTCATCTACCAACATTATCTTTCCACTTTCATGTGACCATATGTCTTGATGAGTATTTCAAGTAGTATGCATCTTAATAATTTATGCAGAGGTAAGTCTTATTTCATCAGATGACTATTCTAACCCACATAATGTGATTGACAATGATGATATGAAATTATAAATAAATATATTATACTAATATATCAACATAATAAAGATTTCTAAAAACATATTGTAAGACTCTGGTGAGACTTAGCTTACCAGGAACACCCTGAATGAACCAGGTGAAGCTGAGAATCAATATATAAAAGAAAGAAAGAAAGAAAGAAAGAAAGAAAGAAAGAAAGAAAGAAAGAAAGAAAGAAAGAAAGAAAGAAAGAAAGAAAGAAAGAGGAATTTATTGTTCCAGTACACTGGGGTCATCCCAGAACTGAAGGAAGCAGCAATCTTGGCAACCTGTTGGCAACTTTTTATATGCTTTTCCGGGGCAGAATAGAGCATCAGCAACTAGGCCCAATATGATTGGCAGAACAGTGTGCCCTTTAGGGAGTGAGGCAGTAGAGGTGTACTCAGCCTCTCCCATGTGGCCTATGAGCTCTCTGACCTGTCTCTTCCAGGATGGGGAAGGGTCTGGTGGAGTTTTCTAAAGGCTCTGAGCTGGTCTGGTGGAATTTTCTAAAGGCTATTGCTGGTATTCTGATAGCTCATACTCCCGGTCTTCTGTATCTAGTTCTTTGTATCTTCTGCTTTAAGATCATTAGCTACACTATACTGATGTGATCCTTAACAAAAGCCACCAAGTGGTTCAAAAATCTAGGGGCCAAAAGTCCACAATAGCAGGAAAACGATTAGGGGTCTGAACAAGGTGGATATGAGGGTAGTTAACCAAGAGGAGGAGTTAAATCAAGACTTGAACCAGCCCTGACTGCTCTCTCTTTCTCTCTCTCTCCCTTTTGCTTGCCTAACTCTTCTCTCACCTTCTCCATTGAATTTTTTAGTACTCCTGGTATGGTCTCCATTATATGTTTCCTGATGTTTCACACCCTCAGGTAACATAGAAGAAATGGTTGGACCCTTAACACTGATGGGCCTACTACTGTCTTCTCTCATCTTGGGGACACACATATATGGGGGCTTCTCTCAGGACACTTTTCAACTTTGGGTGTTCGCAACCTAAGCCCACCCTTCATAGTAACTTCTAGGACATGGTTTAGATTTACAAGTCCCTCATCCCTCACATTCAGGCAATCCCTACCCCTGTATCTCCAGGGCAGCAAAACCCCAGAAGTCACTGCTCACCACTAAATCACAGAACTCAAAGATAGGGTCCAGACACCAGATACAACATAGGTAGTGGACCAAGCCATATCACCAGTGACTGAGAGCACCTACCAAGTCACTTTAGTAGGGTTGTGGGAGCTGCTGAGGCTCAGCGCCAAAAGGTACATCATAGCCATCTCGTCTTTTCTCTGGCCTTGCAAAAGGGAGTTGTTTGGGTGTCTTGCTTCTGACTAGTTGGCTTCAGGTGCAGGTGCTGATCTGATGTGAACCAAGGCAGTTACTCCATTCACTTTAACAGAGGTCAGGGTGGTCACCAGGAAAGGCCCTCTCCACTTTGCTTCCAAGTGTTAAGCACAATGTCTCTTAACATATATCCATTCTCCAACTTGGTACTTGTGTGGAACCTCTGGGGTACCTGCACTGTACAGGGCACTAAGTTTAGGCCACAATTCCAAGTAACTGATCTGGAAATCTTACAATAGAGCCATAAGATCCTTGCCAGCCTGAAAAGTCATTCTCAGGGGTGTCCCATGCAGGACCTCAAAAGGGGTCAGGTTAAAATGGTAGGGGGTGTTCAGGACCAAGGGGAGGGGCACCAACCATTAAGAGCCAATCTCCAAAGTCAATTTAGCCAAGGTCTCTTGTAGGATTTCTATTTATTTTCTCTACCTTCCCTGAGCTATGGGGACAGTACACGCAACAGGGCTCCCAGTTAGTCCCCAATATCTCTGACAATCCCTGACTTACCTTAAGAGACCAAAGCAGAACCATTGTCCAATCCAATTACCTTGGGCACTCTGAACCTCTGGAAATTTTTCTTCTAATATCTTCTTAGCTACCATAGTAACTGTTTTTTGGTTGGGAATGTCTCAACCCACTCAGAGAAAACATCTACAAACACTAGAAGGTTTTTGTAACCATATTTTCCTAGTTTAATTTCTGTAAAATCGACCTACCAATAAACTCCAGGCCACTGAGTCTCTTCTCTTCTGATGTCCTGGACAGTGAATAATACTCACAGTTGCTGGCTTCATTAGGGCATCCAAGAGCTACAAGATTTCCTGTTTGTTCACTCTGATGTAAGCAGTCCTCTTTCTTGGCATATAGTCCAGTGGACATTGGCTGTGGCAAAGGCATACCTGCTATATGTATTGATGTTGAGTTTCTTGCTGGCTCCAAGTTCCAAGGCCTTGGTGAGAACAATCAGCTACACTTTCTGTATTGGCATGCCAGGGGGTAGAAGTGCCAGGGGGTAGATGTTCTGCCCATATGACATTTGTGCAGTCCATCACAACAGCACCTGCTCATCTCTGACCTTCATGTAGAAAACTGCTCTACTTTGTAAAGCAGGTAGCCTCAGCTTTTGGCAGTGGTCAGTCTTAGAGGTCTCTCCTTTTGGCCAGCAGGAAGTGTATCTGGGCCCCCATTTTGGAGAGTATGTCTCATCCCAACAGATTGTAGAGACAGTCTGGGGCGACCCTTAATAAATCAGATACCTGGCCCATTCCGGTAGTCAATTAGTACATTTAGGTGCCAGTGGCTTCTTGGATTCAAGATCTCTTCTTCGAAACAGGGTCATCGGCTTGGAGGACTGAGTGTTGAGCCCCTGTGCCCACCAAGAATTGAGTTGGTTTCCTCTCCACTCTCACAATTACCCTGGGTTCAAGGAGGGCTTCTGATCCCTGTCTTCCCTAATCACTGTCTTCACCCATGGCTAAAACCTTTGCCTTTTGGGGGGCACTTTACCCAAGAGCTGTAACTTCCTGTTTGTTAGGGCACTCTTGAGCCCAGTGACCTCTCTCCTTGCAGTATGTGCACTGGTCCTTTTCAAGGAGTTTTCTGTCTCTCTTTGGTTGGAGTCTGTCTTCTCTGCTTTCCCTAACTACTGTAGCCCAGACTCTCCATAGATTTCTTCGCTGTAGCTTTTTTTTCTTTCTCTTTCTCTACTCCTTCTCGTTCTCTGTATCCCTGTAATAGTACTTTCTCAGCAACCTGCACTAAATCTCTCAATGGCTTATCCTGTCTTTCTAGCCTCTGAATATTTTTCCTGATATCTCTACTAGCCTGGTCTATAAAAGCCACTGTCACAGTAGCTTTATGCTCTTTGTTGCTGGGGTCATAGGGTGTATATTGGCGAAATGCCTTCATGAGCAGCTCTAGAAAGGCTATGGGCGACTCATCTGGTCCCTGTTTAACCTCAGGCATTTTGGTCAAATTTGTGGGTCATCATGCAGTCCCCCTGAGACCTGCCAGTGGAGCCTGGTGGTGGTCCTTTAGGTGCCCCTTACTTTTTGCAATATTAAAGTCCTAGTCAGGTCTAGTCAGGGAAATCCCTCTGTTTATGACAGCCTGGTCAATTGATGGTGTCCCCATTTCTGAGGGGGTATTCTTTCTGGCTCCTGGCTTCCTGCATTACAAATAAAACTGTCTCAAAGCGATTAACTGGCCCTGTGGATAAAAAGGGGTATGGATTGGCCCTTCCAGTTGTACAAGTCTGCCAAAGAGAAGGACCAATATTGCATAGCCTGATTGCCCTTTTTTGGAGGCCCATCTGCCCTTAGTGGGAGACCTAGCATGGTATCATGGGAGGTGCCTCTCAGGTCTCCTCCCAGTCCTACCTTCAGTAAAGGGGGATGCAATGGCCCTGATCTCATATGGGCTGAGGATCCTGGAACCCATACTGTTGCTGGTGGGGCCATGAGGGCAAGGGTAGGGAGATTTGGAAGAGGGGGGTCTTGGAGTAACAGGTGCGTTATTGAAGGGTCTTGGAGGATCAAAAGTTTCTCAGGTCTGAATCCCTCTTCCCATGCTTCCTTCTTCCTGAGGGCCAGAACCTGTGAAGTGGGTCTAGGGAAAGAATATTTAACTTGT
This sequence comes from Mus pahari, assembly GCF_900095145.1. Taxonomy (NCBI): domain Eukaryota; kingdom Metazoa; phylum Chordata; class Mammalia; order Rodentia; family Muridae; genus Mus; species Mus pahari. The sequence continues at coordinate 14,107,140 of NC_034598.1, forward strand.
CTTTCAGTCTGTCCAATGTCCAAAATGTCTCATCAGTGTAAGTCCAAGAACATAGAAGGAGATACCAAAAAACACAGAGAAAAACAATCACAACACAGACATCTCAACACTGCCCATGGGCGAGTATCGAGGTCCAAAAGCACAGACAACGACAATCAACACACAGTTTACCTCTTCTGTGGGCCCATTTACAGACATCAGGTGCTCCTGCCCATAAGGCAGGAGCAAGATAACAGAGTTGCTAGGCTATGCCAGCCTGCCTATATGGCAGGAGCCAAATAAACCAAGTTATAGCAAGATTCTTGGCTCCTGCCTATATTGTATTGCCATTTCAAGAAAGAGCAGAGCCTTACCAGCTCCCTCCAAGGTTGCCTGAAGCATCCATCTCTACCCCCCCCCCCTTTAAGGCACGTCTGCCCGACACTCTTGACCACACCACACCAGACACTGTAGGCTGTCTAAGCCTCCCAAAGCTTGCAAGCAAAAGTTCAAACAGATTTAAAGACTCAGACTTTGATGAACAGCAAAACAAACAGGAAGTATAGTAAATGCTCAAGAACTCTGATTCAGTGCTCCAGTTTACTCCCACAAGGAGTTGGATACCTGACCAATCCACCAAATGTGAGACTCTGGTGAGCCTTAGCTTACCAGAGCCCTCCTGAGTGAACCATATGGAGCAGGGAATTGATTTTTAAAAAGCGAGAGGAATTTATTGTTCCAGTGCACTGGGATCCTCCCAGACCCAAAGGAGAGGCAGCAATCCCAGCATCTCATTTGGCAAGTTTGTATATGGTTTCCAGGTGTAGAATAGATCATCAGCAACTAGGCACAATATGATTGGCATAACAGTGCACCCTTTATACTAATTGGTCTTTAGGGAGTGAGGTAGTAGGGGCTTACTCAGCCTCTCTCTTCTGGCCTATGTTCTCTCTGACCTGTCTCTTTCAGGAGAGGGGTGGGTCTGGTGGAATTTTCTAATCACTTTGGGCTGGTCTCTTCAATATCAAATGAGTCATTAGGCACTGATTCAAAGAAGAAGCATGTGGGTGCCCTCTGCCTCATAATAGTATCTTACGAACAGAAAAATAAATAATGATATTCAAAATATGTTTACCATTTAATACTATGGATCATTTCACATGGGCCAGAAAGTTTCCTCTTTTTTGACTGTTTAGTATGAGAAAATCTAATCAGCAATTATGAATTTGTGTTGGTTTTGACTCATTCATTTTTAAGGGTGAGAAAACCTAGACATGAGAATGATGACTGATACATTGATTAGGATGCTAATAACTTCAGTGTGTAATAGCACATAAGAGGACATGTGATATGAGGGTTCTTTCCAACTGTTCTAATGCATCATTTCCTGTTCCTTTTTGTCATGACTCCTTCACCACAGACTCTTGTCTTGATCATGTTTGCGTTTTTGAGTGTTTATGTGGGGGGGGAGGGGCGGTACAAGTGCACTTTAAAAGGATAGATGTTTCCTCTTCAGATATTCCTTATGAATAAATGTTGCTTTTTTCCCTTATTTTCAATACAGTCTCATAGCCATTCCTACATTTTTTGATGGATAATGCAAACTGTGTGTTACCTCTTTATGCTTGCTTACTACATACACTATAAAACCTGTGCTCTAACCCTCTCAACTTTTGATAAAGATGGATATTCTGATTTAGTTTCTATATTCTGAATAGTTGACAAATTTGATTACCCACTACTCAAGATATTCATTTAAAACATTCTTTAATTAATCATAGTTAGTGCACTTTTGGTATACTAAAATATAACACCAATTAACATAGCACAAACACTATTCTCTCTCTCTCTCTCTCTCTCTCTCTCTCTCTCTCTCTCTCTCT
>NC_034598.1:14110394-14146072 GCF_900095145.1 Mus pahari
TATATATATATATATATATATATATATATATATATATATGTATATATATGTATGTATATTGGAGAGCAATAGACAAAGAAACTTCAAATCCATTCTGGCTTACATACATTAAGGCATACAGAGCACACCTACATCCACCAGAGCACAAATATCATCTGTTATCTACCTACATATGTGTATCTATGAAGAGAGATACACATATGAAAAGAATTAAGCAATGATTATTTTCAAGCTGCGAACAGTTCTTCCATAGCCTTTGTCTTTCTTGATTGTATGCAGTGTGATAATTCTCATTAATTTGTGTGTGTTTAATTCTTATAACATTATAATATACAACAAAATAACTCAGAGAATGGCATGTAACAGGATGGACTCTCACAAATATGTAGAGTATACTTTTTATGTGCTTTCTCAGTCACTCATGAGCCAAAGAGTTCTATCGTTGGATCAAGAGTCTTTCCCCTCTTCCTTACTACTCAAGAAAATCAGTGGTGTCTTTGAAAACAACAGGGTTGCAGGAAATATAAAACATCACATACTCTGATTCTATAGTTCACTCAAAAATTGGGGGTTTCTGTAAACTTCTGTTCAACTTGTCAGTTACAAACCCTGCATCTTTATGATATACTTATGACACTGTAGCATGCTACATCATATATTTCTATAGAAAATAACATTTTTTTCTAAAAAGATTCTGTTATATGGCTGCTATTTTAATCATAAATGTATGATGCTAACATTTTGATAATGTTGTGTGACATTTATTTCAAAATTTAAAATATCTTAGAGTTTGTTTCCTAGATCCTCCATAAACTGCAGTCCACATAATCAAACTGGTGTTTTCTCTCTACTTTCGCTCAGTCTCTGAATAAATGCTTTTCTTAATGTTTTGAGTTTGATATTTGAGATTTCATTACAGATGAGTATGAATTTATTTATAAGTTTATTCAACAAACCATAATTTTTCAAAGTGAATAAGAAATATATTAATTTCATCCAAAATCTTGTATGTACCTGTCAACTTAAAGCATGATAGAGAAAAGCTGACAGGAAATAAACTGCAAGAAATAATATTAAGTAGATATTAGAAAATGAAGATATTACATTATGGTATGGCTTTTTCCAACCAAATTTTATGACAAGGTATAGCCCGAAGAATGATAATATCAAGGGAATCTGGTTATTAATATATCATTAGTGATAGTAATACACCCAGAATGATCATTCATGTCTCTTCGGAATGTTCTTACTCTTAGCTAATATAAAAAATGTTATTAAATTTATTGGCCAGTTCCAGATATTTTGATATAAGAAACATATGATTTTACTGTTGTCAATGTTTGTTCCACTTCCAACTGCACAATATTCATTTACTGATCTATTTAAATGTGTTTTTCAAAAATGCAGGGTTTGTTCTCTGTCATATGGGCTTTACTCGTCTATTTGTATTGGTTTGTTTCATTTTTGTTCCATCATTTCTATCACAACAATATCAACAGATGTCCCTCTTCCCACCTTTTTCAATATTTTTTTTCTTGTTCCTTAACTCCCTAAAGATCTTATTCTGTGGAAAAACAAATAAATACTGTAATTTGGGGGTTTTGATACTTATTTATTATGTGTAAAGAGTTACCTATTCTGTTTTATAGCATCTTATTTTTGTCCTAATTTTGAAACACTTTTAACATTTGCTAATATTACATTAATGGTAATATGTGATTATGTGAATTGTAGCATTATAATTTATTTGATTTTAAAATTCTAATTTATTGACTTTTGTCATTTTGTCAATTTTTTTATTGTGTGATTACATTTTATTTTGTACATTATGCTATGCCTCAGTTCATTCTCTTGCTTTTATTGCTATTGGATTTATTTCATACTCTCTCTCTCTCTCTCTCTCTCTCTCTCTCTCACACACACACACACACACACACACACATACACACACACACGAACATGCATCCCAATTCTAGAGTCTCCAAATTGGATATTTAAAATTACTGACAGAGGCTGTTTTAAAGCAAACTTGGTTTCTAAAATTCAAGACTAACACACATTGTTTACATTACACTTCATATAACCTATACATAATGTATATGTAAAATAAATACTTATTAATACTTTTTGTAAATTTTTTCCTTTATTATTTAAACTAAATGACTCAAAGCCATCAGTATTGCCCAATAACCCTAATATTTAAATTAAGTATGTATAACTCCAGATTTTATTTTTGAAAATCCTAATGTTCATTGTGTTTGGAATATTTGACAAAAGCCAAAAAAATGAACAAATAAATAATAATAAAGAAGAACCACAGTGATTTTCCGTATGTTTCAAATGATCCATGCTTGGTGTTCTTGACTATGTGGCTTAAAAGGTCTTCTAAGCATGGCATACCATTGTCTCTGACTGTTTCTTTTTATCCAGTTCTTCAGCATTATATTTCTTACAAAGTGAAATGTTTTCTTTTTATGGTGCATATTCCAATTATCTCGTAGCTACTCGATGAAATAAAACTAATTTGCGAATACTTCACCTAATTAGCAGTTTTTGCCCTGGCACCATACACAGCAAGTGATGTTGCCATTGATTCAAGACTATAAATATTGAAAACTGTGATTATCTCCCAAGGAATAATATATATTTAATATATATGTAAATGAACTCTGAGTGAAGCATGTTGTGTTCACCTTATTTCTCTCCCTGATGTGCAGCCCCACTAGTACTGATTATGAACATCAAAATGTTTAACTTGCCAGGGTCTCATCCCTCAGTAATTCTGCTCATGAAAGAGCGCCCTAATGTCTCAAGCATTCTTACAATTACTAACAGACATCAAACTTAAAGAAGGCTGTATCCTCTCAATATATTATAATCCATTTTATTGTCAGGAGGGAAAACGACAGTAACAATTTCTTTTTTTAATGTAGAAACCTTTCATTGTAATCTATGAGTCAGGCTATGAAAATAATTATGTATATAAGAGTAGATACAAAAACTGTGTATATTTGGGTTTTTGAATAAATTCATTACAAATGAGAGAAATTTCTTTTTACACTTTTGAGATTATCACATAATCATACATTTTCCCTTTCCTCCAAACCAATGATAAATGCAATTTTTATTTTGTTATATATGTATATGTATGTATGTATATATATGTGTGTGTGTGTGTGTGTGTGTGTGTGTGTGTGTGTTTGGGTGTGTGTGTATGTTCACAAATAAAATCTTTATAATTCTTTCTTAACAACTTGGAAAATGAAAATTCAGTATGCAAGGACAGAAAAATGAACTCCGATTTTTCTATATGAACCATTGTTTGATTCTAAGCTACTTTGTCACTAATCCTCAAAAACTGAGGAACAACAGCAAGTATTATCAACACAATTTCCATTGTGCAGAAGCAAAAAAAGTATTTCTGTTATCTGGAATAATAAAAAACCTAGGATAGGAAAAACCATTCTCAACAATAAAAAAACCTCTGGTGGAATCACCATGCCTGACCTTAAGCTGTACTACAGAGCAATTGTGATAAAAACTGCATGGTATTGGTACAGTGACAGATATGTAGATCAATGGAATAGAATTGAAGATCTAGAAATAAATCCACACACCAAAGAGCTCAGGAAGCTGGACTCCAGAAATTCAAATAACCCCATTTAAAAATGGGGTACAGAGCTAAACAAAGAATGCTCAACTGAGGAATACCGAATGGCTGAGAAACACCTGAAAAATATTCAACATCCTTAGTCATCATGGAAATGAAAATCAAAACAACCCTGAGATTCCATCGCACTCCAGTCAGAATGGCTAAGATTGAAAATTCAGGTGACAGCAGATGCTGGCGAGGTTGTGGAGAAAGAGGAACACTTCTCCATTGCTGGTGGGATTGCAAGCTTGTANAACCACTCTGGAAATCAGTCTGGCGGTTCATCAGAAAATTGGACATATTACTCCCGGAGGATTCAGCAGTACTTCTTCTGGGCATATACCCAGAAGATCTTCCAACTGGCAATAAGGACACATACTCCAATATGTTCATAGCAGCTTTATTTTTAATAGCCAGAAGCTGGAAAGAACCCAGATGTCCCTCAATAGAGGAATGAATACAGAAATTGTGGTACATTTAAACAATGGAGTACTATTCAGCTATTAAAAACAATGAATTTATGAAATTCTTGGGCAAGTGATTGTATCTGGAGGATATCATCCTTAGTGAGGTAACCCAATCACAAAAGAAGTCACTAGATATGCACTCACTTATAAGCAGATATTAGCCTAGAAACTTAGATTACCCAAGATACATTATGCAAAACACAAGAAAACCAAGAAGGAAGACCATCTTGTGGATACTTCATTCCTCCTTAGAATAAGGAACAAAATACCCATGAAAGGATATAAGTACAGAGACAACATTTAGAGCAAAGATGAAAGGATGGACTATCCAGAGACTACCCCTTCCGGGGATCCATCCTATTATCAGCCACCAAACCCAGATACTAATGCACATGCCAGCAAGATTCGGCTGAAGGGACCCTGGTATAGTGGCTTCTTGTGAGGCTATGAAAGTGCCTGGCAAACACAGAAGTGGATGCTCACAGTCATCTATTGGATGGAACACAGGGCCCCAAATGGAGGAGCTAGAGAAAGTACCCAAGGAGCTGAAGGGGGCTGCAACCCTGTAGGTGCAACAACAATATGAACGAACATGTACCCCCTGAGCTCATGTCTCTAGCTGCATATGTAGCAGAAGATGGCCTAATCGGCCATCATTGGAAGAGAGGCCCCTTGGTCTTGCAAACTTTATATGACCCAGCACAGTGGAATTCTAGGGCGAAGAATTGGGAGTGGGTGGTTAGGGGAGCAGGGGTTGGGGGGTATAGGGAACTTTTGGGATAGCATTTGAAATGTAAATAAAGAAAATATCTAATAAAAATTGTTTCTGTTAAAGCATCATAGTTAGATGTTTAAATTCCTTCTTCAAGGTGTGCCATCTCCTTCTTAATTTTCTAAAGTTCTGGTGCCTAACTTAGATCGTATGGTCTGATCTTCTCACTTATTCTGAAGTACCTTCAGTTGAAGATTATACCTATAGTTGAATTTAATCAATTATTAAATAAATGGATTAAATTTTGGAACAATGATCTTGATAGATAATTCCTGCATTTATACATGCATTTTGTGCGGAATAATAAAATTAAAAATTTTAATAACAGTTTGTCAGTCNTGGAATTTGAAGAACAGACTTTACTTCTTACTGAAGTGAACTTTGGATACAATTAATCTTGTATATTTCCTTTTGTCATCTTTAGAGTGATATCAGTTATCAATCAATATTGCCATATGTTTCCAAACATTTCATCTCTCTTACATATCTTTGGACACATGAATATATAATGAATATGGCATGTTGAAATCCTCATTGCTCTTCAGTATGCCAATTATTTCAATGCCTGTATGTGTAATATTCTCTATGTAATATTTCAAACCATCCACATCTCTCTGGTAAAATAAAGATTTAAACATATATCAAATTCAATAAATAAATACTTTACTAAGCCATGTTATTTGTTTAGGATGTATCAATTTTTAACAGAATTACCACTCAACTAATTATTTTTAAGTAATACTAAATTACATAAATGTCTAATGCATTAAATATTGAAATGTTTTATTCTCATATATTTAATTTCTATAATTAAATTATTATTTAAAAAGGGGAAATTTGCCACAATGGGTATCAATGACACTATTATCTTGCTTGTCTTGTACAGATGACTTCTGGCTAAGATTTCAAGGGCACTACTTCTTTTTATGTAGAAGACAGATAATTGCGGTAGGTAGGTCCTCAGGCTTTTACAATCATTCTAATCCCTCTTCTCAGGTGTTCCCTAAACCTTAGATGTAGGGGTTATGTTTTACTTGTACCAATTTTGGTGAGACACCCTTCAGTCAGTTATTCTCTCCATAAATCTAGCCAGCACAAAGGAATAATTTTCTCCAAAGACCTGTGTGAATAAACAATTGATTCAATCTCCCAGAGTGTTTTATAGTAAAATATGCATGTTTTATTTACAGGGGTTACATATTTGGATACACTTAACTTCAGTAACTTAAGATAACTTTTACTTTGTGCATAATGTGTAACTCATATATGGGGGAGCAGGTTGACTCCCACTTATTAGTCTGTTCTGACAAGGGTAAAATCACTTCTTTCCTGTAGTCATTATAACTGAGAGCTCATTAGTGTGAGAGGGAAGAAGTTCATTAATGGAGCTCGGTGGGTCAGCTGGGCAGTAACTTGACTCTATTCAATTTAGGGTTAATGCTCAAACTTTCCCTTTCCAACATGAGATTTTTAAAGTGGTACAGTTAGGGGAAGGGTGCCAATGGCAGGCAACAGATTTGGAGATAGCTCCACTCCAATTATTAGGGCATCTGACCAACATGAAAACTAAACTACATGTCTTCTATAAATGTGAAGGGGCCTTAGGTTCAGCCACTACGTGTACTTTGGTTTGTGGTTCAGTCTCTGTGAGCCTCCATGGACCCAGGTAATCAAACTCTATAGGTCTTTTGATGGTGCCCTTGACACCTCTGACCCCTCAATTCTGTCCTCCAATCTTCTCCCTGAGCACCTCCTGATTTTTGAGTGAGGTTCTCTGCATGTGTTTTCATCCACTGGATGAAGTCTTACAGGATACAGTTATACCAGGCCGCTATCTGGGAAGTGACAGCTGACTACAGGAGGTAGTCACTTTAATCACCTGCTGGTAGGAGTGTTATTTAGGGTTACTTTCCCATAACCTCCTCTGTCCCAGGTCTCCAGCTACTCCCAAGGATGCCCTGCATTGATTTCTGTTCTAACCCTTAGCATACATTTCTGAGTCTGATATTTGATGTTATTGCCAACAACTCTAATTTTGGATTTCACATATGATATTTAAAAGTTACAGATGTGAATTATTTCAATGATATGTTATTTTCATATTTATTTAGATATATGAGTTAAAACATTTATTTTACTACTCTTTACTTTTATGAATACTACCAGTACAAAGCAAAGAGAGATTGGAGAAAGAGACGATTAGGGTTGGAAAAGGGAAGCATGTGTCCAGGTCAAACTTCCAGGGCTCTAGAGAAGCAGTTCTTTTGACAGAGGAGGCCACTGATTAGGATACGTTCTATAGGTTACTTTGTAACAGTTACCTGTCACTCTGAATTAACAAGGAGGACCTCCTATGGAAAGAATGGAAAATGGAGGCTCATTTTAATTAGTCAAAAAACAATTTAACAGCAAGAATAATACTGCTTACTCTATATTGGAATCACTGAACACTTTTGAAAATTTAGCTGGTTCAGTTAAAAGTTTAGCTCATCAATGTACAACCTTATAAATGAAAGCATTCCCTGAGATTTATCTTTTAACAAAATGCTGCTTATATTGTCTCATGGGATAACATCATCTGCTGAACTTTTGCAACTAGAATATTTTTTCAGGAGTATTTGATGGAAGAAAAGTAAACTAAGTATAAATTCAAAGATAAAAACATCTGTTGCTTTAGAAAATGAGATTAAGCTCCTATAGAGGGCTAGATTTGCATTTGAACCTTGTTCCCTTTTTGTCCCTATACTAAGTCAACTGTATATTAAAATTGAGTACATAACCCACCCTGCTCATGAAAGTTATGACAATTAAAATAAACATGCCAAGGATTATGATACATCTACAAGTTCTTTTATTATGCAGAATGGTTTAAGCTATCTTGGGATTTTGTGTTTTCCTACAAGGATGAAAATTAGTACTTTAAGATCTGTGTAGAATTGTGTTGGAATTTTAATGGGGACTTGATTGAATCTGTAAATTGCCTTTGGTAAGATGGCTATTTTTGCTTTATTAATCTTATTCATTCATAAGCATGAAGATTTTTCATCTTCGGATTTCTTTCAAAGTCTTAAAGATTTTATCATTTGATTTACTCACTTGCTTTGTTAGAGTAAAAGTAGTGTGTCACATACATAAAGGGAAATTATAGTAGGAAGTTGAAAGGAAAAAGAATTTTAACAGAAATATGAGGATAAGTGGGCACAAGGTTATGGAAAGTAACCAAAATGCAGTATAAAAACTTGCTTAAAATAAAAAAAGAAAATAGAAAAGCAAACGAAAACTCACTTCACATATGCCTTTGAAGAAATATAGCAAAAGAATGCTGATAATCTAAATTTGTGAATAAAATAACTTAAAATTTAGAGCCAAATGTTTGTCAGTAAAAAGCTTTACTGGAATACGCTGTGAACTATGTCTGAAGGCAAATATTGTTCCATTGGTGGTAGTAGTGCAAATTTAAACAACCACTATGGAAATCAATATGGCAGTTCCTCATAAAGTTTGGAATCAATATAACTCAAGACCCAACTATGCAAATTTTGACAAATGTACAGTAGACTAGCTCAACTATGTTCAAAGCAAGTTTATTCATAATAGCCAGAAACTAGAAACTGTGTAGTAGTCCCTCAATCAGAGAACTGATAAAGAAATGTGGCACAATGGATGTTTTTAAAATGATATCGCTAAGATGTTTTAAAAATGATATCGTGAAATTTAAAGGCAAATGAATGGAACTAGAACTCATACTGACTGAGGTAACTCAAATACAGAAAGAGAAATATAGCATATATTCATGTAGAAGTAGATGTTATTTCTTAAGTAAAGGATAATTATTCTACAATAACAAACCCCAAAAGGATATGTAACAAGAGGGCTCAAGAAGAGGACTAATAGAATTCTTTTGGAATAGAAAATATAATAAATATTGCAGGTATAATGAGGGCAGGAATGGATAGGAACAGGAGGGATCAGGTGTGAGGAAGGTAATGAGAGAATACTGGTAGAGTTAACTGGAACTGGGAAGCATTTGTTGGGCAATGTGGATATCTAGTGCAATAAAACTCTCGAAAATCTGCAAGAATGATCCTTGCAAAGACTTTTTAATAATGGGGGATGTGGAGACTGAACGAGGTGTCTTCTGTAATCAGGTAAGGCTTCCAGTGATGGGATTTGAATATTAGCCTAGCCGCAAAACCAGAAGACTGGGACATCATTTGGAGTGTGTTTTCTGAACATAAAAAGGATGGAACACCCATGTCATATCAACAATATTGTTATGTAAGCAAGATATGCTTATCGATGACAGCAGTCAGCACATTAGTGTGGGTAGTGAAGGAGTTACGGGACCCCTACACTAGGTGAAGAGTTCTAAGTAATTAAGGGCTGTGGAGATTGAAAGAAACATTTTATAAGCTATAAGATTCAAAATGATCAGCTCTAAAGACATGTCCATAGTAGCAATAATAGAGTCAGTAGTATTGTTACACAAACATATATACAGAAGCACACATACACAAGAATACACACACAACATATACACATGTGTACACACATATGAAGCAATAATAATAACCAGGAAGAGGTCATGAATTTAACAGGGAGTGGGAGCTGGTGAAACATGCAAGAAATTATAGTGGGTAAGAGGCGAAGACATGATGTAAATATAGTAGTCACATGTAAAAATCTAAAGATAAATACATAAATAATATTTAAATGTTGTGGCTGTCTGAGAGAACTGGAGGGACAAAAATGGAGACGATCATGAGGAAAAAGAGGGCCAGTGACAGGCCCAAAGTGGACTCCAGCTCATGGGGAGACTCAAAGGCCTCACACTATTACTAGGCTATGTAGTGCTCATAAAAAGAGACCTATCATGACTGCCCTCTGAAAGACCCCCCAAAAAAGCATCAGATGCCAATATTTACACCCAACCAATGGGCAGAAGCTGCTACCCCTGTGGTTAAATTAGGAAAAATGTAAAAGAAGCTTAGGAAGAGGGTGACCTTCTAAGAGGACCACCCATTTCAACTAATCTCGATCCCTGAGATCCCTCAGACACTGGACCACCAACCAGGCAGCATACACCAGCTGATATGAGGCCCCCAATACATATACAGAAGAGGACTGCTGAGTCTGTACTCAGTCAGAGAAGAGGAACCTAATCTTTAAGAGACTGTAGGCTCTAGGGAGTGGAGAGATCTGGTGGAGTGGGAATGGAGGGTGGGGCATCCTCATAGAGCAGGGGAGGGAGGAGGAAGTGTGGGATGTGAAACAGTCAGAGAGTGGACCTGGAGAGGGATAACATCTGGAATGTAAAAAATAAATAAATAGATATTTTTTAAGTTAATATTTTTTTCTACAGGTATGAACATATTGCATCGTAAAACTGGGATGCTTTACACCAATAAAGAACCAGAGAAACAAGTCTTTTCTACCATAATTTGAAGTACCTTCTGGGGACAACACAAAACAGAAAGCAACACAGCACAGAAAACACAGGCCTTGCAGACTGAGCAGTATTTTCTTTCTATGCCTGTTTCTGTTACCTCAGCCCATAAAGGAAAAGAAAATGAAAAATATTCTTAGTCTATATTGTGAAATCATATTTGAATAATGTGGCATACAAAATATTATTTTGTTTTTCCAATATTTTCTCAGCTTCTATATTTCAAATAAACTAATTACTTATTTGGTATGAAAATAAGATCAAGAAATAATTATACTCTCCTATTTGACCAAAAATTAGGATACTATTTTGGGGGGTTATGATTTCCATGTGAAACCAAAGAATGTCTCAGAAAGGAAAAGTTCAATACTTTACTCTTCATAGAACAGATACAATATATTCATTAACTTAAATTTTTAGTGATGAGTTTCAAAAACAATATTGAAGTTAATAATGCACAATAATGGTAGAGTTTCAAAAACCTAAAACCATGATTTCCTTATTAATTCCTTAATGATGTCATATCCATGTAATTATTTTTCTCAGGTAGCTCATCATCATGAGCATATAGTGATTGACTAAAATCTTCTCACACAGGATGATTTGTCTTTTTGTTCATTAGGAAATACCACATTATTTGTAAAGGCATAAAAAAGTTCATTACTTACATTAAAAATACTAAAGACAAGTATCAAACTGAATTTTAGAAAAGAGGTACACTGACAGAGTATTTGTTTAAAGAACAGGTAAGATGAGAAAGTGAAAAGGAAAATGTTATACCCAGAAAGGTGAGTTGAATCAACGGAATACAAGGTTCATGCAGATCTAGAACAGTCCACTCCTGGAGAGTAGCAAGAATAAGTCAGAATGATAATGAACACAGACTCTTCAGTCCCTATCTAAGCCAGGTTTGGGATCTAACAATATTTTGACTTAAACTCTTACTAGGCATACTTTTCCATCTTCTGTTGAATAATCTTATTCCAGGAAAAGTAGCTATTTACCTCAGAAATCAGTTCAAATTAGAAAATAATATTAACAAAAAGGAACAAACCCTCCACATGTATCATTAGTCTATCAGCTTTCTCGTTAAGACTACCGTAAATATACTTGGGAATGCTCACCATGATATCTACTCTTACTGACTTTTCTATCTACCAAGACCAAGTGTCAGACTCAGAGATAGTTTACAATTCCATAAAAATAAAAAGAATGTCTCGATTAACAGGTAATTAAAAGATAGATAGCCCAGAGACCTAGGATAGTACCAAACATAACTCACTTCAAAAAAAAAAATCAGTGAAATGATTACTAACCAGATACTTATAAAAACACTATATACTCCACCTTGTCATGGTTGCTCTGTTATGCACACCAATTCCCTTCTAACTTAACAACTATCTTCTACGTCATAATTTTCTTAATTTAATATGAGTAAGTCAGTGTACTAATTAAAATGGTTTTTCCCAACAATTTAAAATTTTTTCTGTAATAGAACAGAGTAACTGGCAAATCTCGGGCTGCCTTCTCTTTCTCTCTCTCTCTCTCTCTCTCTCTCTCTCTCTCTCTCTCTCTCTCTCTCCCTCCCTCCCTCCATTCCTCCTCCCTCTCTCCCTCCCTTCACCTTCCTTCCCTGCCTTCCTTCCTTCCGGCCTGCCTTCCTTCTTTCCTTCCTTNCCTTCCTTCTTTCCTTCCTTCCTTCCTTCCTTCCTTCCTTCCTTCCTTCCTTCCTTCCTTCCTTCCTTCCTTCCATTCTTTCTTTCTTTTTAAAGAGCATCTGATTGTTTTCAACTACATAATATATATAGGAAGGCATATACAATTTCTGTCATTTTCTTTTCTCATTTTATTTGATTGTTTTGAGACACGGTCTCAGTGAGTAGCATTGGCAGTTTTAGAATTCACTTTATAGACCAGACTGGCATAGAAATTCCACAGATCTTCCTGTCTCTGCACCACAAATGCTAGAAATAAAGGTGTAAGCCACTACATCTAGCTGAGATATATAATTTATGAGTCTGAGTACATGAGCATTTATTTTAAAAAATATTTTTACTAGATGATTTCATGGTGTTCCATTAGAAGAAATATTAATGTTATCTGACATTAATAAATGGTCATAAATTCATCAAGTATTGTAAAAGTTAGACAAGAGGTGATGTACTTTTTGTGACTGTGTTAGAAGAAAACAACATATCTTTTTTCATTTCAATGAGGAATTTTCAAATTATGCAAATTAGCAAGACTTGAGAAGAAACAATTTTATATAGTATATAACCATTGTTGAGAGACTGCACTAACTTCTTCTAAGTAATCTCATTAGGTGGGGCTTTCATTGGAGCATAGTAACAGTGTGGAAAGATATATCATCGGGCAAGGATGTAGGGCCTTGTGATTGGCTCAAACCCTGTGTATAATCTCATATGCTGGGCAGTAAACTGGAGCAATTCCCTAATCCTGGTCTCCAAAGTTAGATTTTCTAAGAATTGTCATGTTACCCTGATACCTCTCAACCCCCAATCCTCAGTCCAATTTCCACAAACATGCTGTTCAAATCAAGATTTATTTGAAAATAAAGAGTGCAAATAATTAATGGTAATATACAATTTTAAGTTATACATTAACAAACTTATTTTATTGCTATATTTACCTTATTAAAGTCTATAACGTGCTTTTTAAATTATATTTCCAGTATTTCTTTAGAGATAAATTGAAATGTCTAATTGTCAAATTATTAAATATTCATACAACATAATAAGTATGCTTTGTTCCAAATCACATATTTAATATACTGGGTTATTGTAACCTAAATTATTTCATCCTTTGTATAATTTGCTTTGACCTGATTTTTTTTAAATTAAATACTTGGTAGATCTCAAATGTATCTGGTTAATAACACTCAAACTGTTGTAAGGAACAAATGAGTATGCTGAGAGGTCTATAATACTTAATGGCACTATACTCTTTTTGAGCTATTTCATAAATTTCAAAATAAGTACAGATTATATATACCCATATGTCAGTCATGGTACAGATGTATTTATATAGCAATGACGGTACAGATGCAACCATACAGCAATCACCATAGAGATGTGCAAAACTGATTGGGAAACAGTCCTCCCATCCAGCAAGGGGTAAAGAGAAATATTTAGGATTCAAAGACTGAGAAAAGTGATATAAATTGAGAATCGAAGCAACATTCAATTCCAACAATCTACTGTGAATGGGCATTTGAGGGAAGCATGTCCCCTTATTGCAGACACCATGAGTAAACCATCTTAATATTCATCTTCTCAGAATAAACATCAACAATTATAGATGTCATGAAGGTTGACAATTATGCCATGCTTCATATTAGCTGAAAGAGTCTGGAAAGTTCTATTATACAGAGAAGAAATTTTCATCATCTTTGTTGTCAACTTGCAGAGCCCATAATTATTACTCAAACTGATACTGATCTAAATTTTTTTTTTAATGTAATATCTCCATTACTGGAATCTCAAAGAAATTTCTCATCTGGGCAAGAAATATTTCAGCCTCATAGCACCATCCTTTCCTAGCAGAAAACTAAGGTCTCATTATCTATCTGTGTCTACAATGTGCATCAGAAGCCTTTCAACATCAATAAAGATAGTTGTGCAACACTCAGGTATCAAAGTGTACCAAAGTTTAATAGGTAATTATGTATCTACAATAACCTTACATGCAATCAGGTTTAATTCCTAGACCACAAATCAGACTAGATGAATGGATATAGAACAGGACAATATTCTGGTTTTCCACAATGATTGTGAATGCAGGAAAGCGGTCGGCATTCTGCATCTAAGAGTAATTTCACATGGCCAATTATTAATCTATCTACCACGAGGTGCCACTGTGGTTTATAAATAAGGCTTTCATTCAGTTGCATTTTACCCTCATCTCTTTTTTAAAAATTTTAGCTAGCATCTTGATGCAATATTTACTTAAGATATATATACATTTCTTAAGTACTTGTTTTCACTCTCTATGATATTGAGAGTTTTCTTATACACTCCAGATATAAACATTTTATCAAAATAGAATTTTGAGATATTTTGTCATAGTCATTAGGTTTAGTGCCCTACTTAAGATCTCTAATATCATGCTACTTAGATTTTCTTTTTTAATCTTTGTGTGTTTTCCTGGTTAACTTACGATTACTTTGAGTGGCTGTTTAGTTTCTGTTTCATATTTATCTGTATGCTCTCCAAAGGCTGTGGCAATAACTGTCGAAAACACAATCATTGGCCATTCATTTACTTTTATCACTTTGGCAACAATACGTACACTACTTTTATTAGAGTCAATATCTAGATTTTCTATTTTTCTGTTGTTTCATATAATGACCTTTGTCAAAGTCACTTTAGAGTGGTTCATATTTTATGCTACCAATATATCTATAAATATTAAACTTTTGTGTATATTTGTATAAATCTGTTAAAATAGTGCAAGTTATCAAACTACCCAAAACATTACAAAACATGTTAAATATGACTTATTCTGTTAAACAGAAGAATTCCACATTCCAAAAATCATACAGATAAATTGTCCATTTTGTCACTGATAAAAATGTTATAAATTATCAAAAGTATGTGGATAATGTGGATAATGAATTGAACTAAGTGATTAAAAGTGATTTATTGTTTATAGATTGCTCATTTTCTTCCTCGTGTACATATCATCATGGTTTTATTAAATTTTATCTAAAGTAACTCTAAACCAAGTAATGCAAAATATATTAGCAATAGAGCCGGGCGTGGTGGTACATGCCTTTAATCCCAGCACTTGGGAAGCAGACGCAGGCAGATTTCTGAGTTCGAGGCCTGCCTGGGCTATACAGAGAAACTCTGTCTCGAAAAACTAAAATATATGTTTATATATGCAATAAACTAATAAATTCATGATTAATATAATATTGTACTTTAATAAAAGCTAAACAAATAATCCAAAGAAAAATCAATCATGATAAAGTGTATAACTCAGTATGAATCTTTATGAAGAGATTTAATTTTTATTTTTTTAAACTTAAGATAGAGCTCAATACTCTCCCAGTTTTGTAAGTGGAAACCTAATCTGTTTTTTAATCTGTTTATGTTTTTCATTTTTCGTTCCTGGATATTTGTTAGTTTAAAGTCTCATGTTTTGATCTTCAAGATAAATTGTACTTTCAGTTGTTAATGGTCAGAAGTGATAAAAAAATCAAGTACAAATCAGATTCTATGCTTAAGCTTCTGGCATCATCGATGCCTTTGCCTTGCTTAGTAATTATCCTGATATTTAAAGTTTACATGGTATTCCTACATTTTTCTGTAAACATAGTGTATAAATTCAGTTGTCATAACTCACAGCATAGGGTTGCATGTATGTGTTAGTACATAGTTATGGAGGAGGAATGATTTGAATGAGAAAGAAAAATGGATAGTTGTGACTCGATGCATTTAATGTTTACAATCTTTTTCCTCATCTTCAAAAGAGCATGAGATTTTCCGAGAAGGAGATCTGTCCTCCTACAATATTTTACAGCATTTCAGAATTCATCTAGGGGGAGTTCCAGAGGCAAATTCAGTAACTGATATTTAAGTTTTTATACTAAGAAATGACTCAAAGGAAGCCTGTAGTGAACTAAGGATTTTTTTAATCCTTATTTTGAGTATCATATCACAGTAAAAATTTCAACTGCTTGTGAAAACTGCTTTCAAATCCTACGTTTGGGGCTGTTCAAGTTTATACAGACATCAGTTATGAGAGATCATTATATGAAAAACTAAAATAACTCATCTCTCTTTCTTTTTCTACTCTTCACTTAGAAGCTTGTTCAAGGTTAATAATTAAAATAATCATTTCTAAGCAATGTATTAAGAAGGCATATAAGATGATATGATTTCTATGTGTTATAAACTGTCTGTTGTTCCACATATAAAATTTTTGCGAGACATTATTATAGGATTATGTTTATGTATGCTTGAAAGTGTTTCTGTTTATACATGTATACATACTTAAAATACATTATAATAAATGCAAATATAAAACATAAATATATATGGAGAGAGATATTTAGAGTATTTCAATGTTAGTAGAGTTTACTTACATTAAAATACTCAGAAAACAAATGCTGGTGGCAATAAAAATGGTTGTCAATAGTTGCAAAGCCTCACACAAACAATTTATTGAGAAAAACACAAGAGGGTGGCTGCCTCTGCTTAAAGGAGAAGCAGCAAAGAACTAAGCTGGAGTTACATTTACATATGGCCTCTTGGGGTGGTATTTCCAAGGGTACAGATTTTCTTCCTTGGGATTAGTGGGATGTCCAGTCCAGAACATTGGATAAAACTCAGGATTTGGTGGGTTTTCAACAGCCAGAAATAAACTCAGATATTTTTACTCTACAATAAGCTAATTATGAACTTAAATTATAAAATTAAAATGATATACCTGTATTTTATATGATATAATTATAACTATAATTCTTGAATAATAATTATAAATTTCCTTAAAATGAATTAAATAACAAAATTAAAGAATGAATTGAAAATTGAAAATCATGGGAATTCTTCAGGGATATGTAAGAGGAAATCTAATTACTATAGTATCTCAAAAATTTTTTTAACTAGGATTATACTTAAATATAGGAATAAAAACTTGTTTATAAAGAAAATAAATTACCTCTGAAAGGAAAAAAATCACCTTGGTAAAACAGAGAATTTATCTTTAATATATGAATTTAATACTTTCATAAAATAACTTTTCTCAGGTAATGTTATGCAT
The DNA here is from genome assembly GCF_900095145.1 of Mus pahari. NCBI lineage: Eukaryota > Metazoa > Chordata > Mammalia > Rodentia > Muridae > Mus > Mus pahari. Next base: position 14,127,518 of record NC_034598.1, read on the forward strand.
CAATTACAATCTTAACCAAATGCCTACAAGTTTTGATGGGTCTGTATTATAGTTTAAATTTTGTAAAAGTCACTAAGACTGATCAAACATTTTTTCCAAATTTAATACAATGTTGAATTATCTTTTTTTAGCTACCAATATTGATTTGAATGAGAGACATCCTTATGTATTTGGACATGTGGCTAACATCTTTGGTGCTATATGGGAAAGTTATAAAACCTTAAAAAAGTAGAGAATTACTGGAGAAAATTTACAACTGGTGGTGTCCTTAGAAACTTTTGAGCCTTACTCTATTTTCTGCTGTCTGTGTGTCTGTCTGTCTGTCTGTCTGTCTGTCTGTCTATCTCTCCTGATGGATAAGGGCTCATGTCTTTCTTGCCCTAATAAACTCTATCTTTCTGCCATTTAAGCCAAATATCTCCTTTCTTCAGTTTGGTATTTTGCCACAACATAAAATTGACTAGAGACATGGCTACTGGCTATGGAATTGTTGCTATGATAAAACAGATCATCTGGCCATTAAGTATTGTTATGTGGAAAAAAAATTCAGAGGATTTTGTAACTGGCTGAGAAATACATAGAGGTCTACAAGCATATCTTAAGGTTGCATTCTAGTTATACTTATATAGAAGGATTTTGAAAGAAGTATGCACAGTAGAATTTTCATGAGGTTTTATGTGTGAACAATTGTCCTCTTGGGAACTGTACTTTGGGTCATTATTTTAAAAGTTTGACAAAATAAAAGTATGTACAAGTGTAATGAGAATTAGTATGAAATGGAATGAAAAGCAATGACATCATTTGTCTTTTAGAGTACACTTTAAAAGATCATTACTTCTGATCCTGTGAAATTTTTGTTATCTAATCCCCTTATTCAGGTCTCCGATATAAAGGAGCCACAGTGTTACATAAAGGGCTTTTAATAAATTCTATGAATAGACAGGAAGAATATTTTAGGTAGCTGACGATTGTAGTTAAGACATTTGCAGAGAGAAAAGGCCTGCTATTATTAAAGAGATTAGCACCATTAATTTGAAACTTCTTCCTCATCACTGTACCAATAGGGCAAGTGATCTAGATTTGAAAGAGGCTCCGCAAATCTCAGCAATATGTTTTGCACATCCCTCTTTACCCATAGATAAATAAGTCTAAGCATATGACCATGCATAAGTTTGCACTATTCAATCTGGACAGAAGACAACATGAAAGTTACAATTTTTTGAGCATAGCACTGAACACTGTAAAACATTAATGAACCTTTCATCTTTATTGAACATAAATTACTTTCAAATTTACAGATTTTCTTAAGATAAATTTAGGCTCTGCTATTTGAACTGGAGGGAAGTAGCAGTAGATTGGAGGAATAATGGAGTGAGAAATAGGATGATTTAGCAAGTATCATAACAATTTATTTAGACAACTTGAAGGATGGTAGTCAAACTGTACAAAAGTTTAATGACTGGCAGAATATTTACGTATTCTCAAAGTTAGACCATTTGAATTACTATTAGTTTTTTAAGGAAGAGCTAGTTATTTTACAGTGAATTGACCAAGTGGCTAAAATTCTCAGGTAAATCATCAAAGGTAATCCTTCTTGTAATGAGACAAACTGACAGCAAATGCCTCCTGATATAATGTGCAGCAGAGGAGAGAAACATTTATGTAATATTGCTGTCAGAAATACCCAACAGAAAAAAATCATTAGCAAGCAAAAGTCAAACCAAATTGAAGGACATTGTAGAAAATTAGAGGTCTATAATTTTTTAAAAAAATGTTAAGGTCATGATGGCTAAAGAAAAAAACAGTTTTATGAGACTAGGGAAACATTGAAAACAAATTGAATCCATGACCTAAATTCTATCTTGTATTTGTGTGGTTAGTTTATAAATAGACTATGAATAACTGCTTTAATAAATAAATACTATGTAAAATTTCTAGAAATTTTGAAATATACAGTACTTACATATGCTTGGGAAATACATACAAACATTTTGGAGCAAAGCCTTCACATATTTACATATGTTTTCACTACGTATTCTTGTTCACCCACAGAAATAAATTCAGACAGAATACATTTTTGCTCCTTGGTGCTGACCCCCTGACTCATATTTAAACAATTTCAAAAAATTCTAATTTGATAATATGTAATATTTTGATGACTTTCTTTTAATCTCACTAGCTAAAAACAATGTACTCTTTAATCTTTAAAATTAGTGATTGATGGGAACAGTAAAAGCTATTACTATTCCGTGATCATTTCATTATTTGTTAGTGGTTTTTAATATTTGAACTATAAAAAATGAATATAATAGAACAGAAAATTGAACTACTTCGACTGTGCTCAAACATTTAATGCTGAAATAAGGTGAATTTTTTTGGTAAATCTCAGTATTTTTAATATAAAACAATAAGCATATATATTCTATACACCAATTATTAATGAAAATTCAAATTATTATTAATGTGAGCTCTTTAACTTATTACATTATGAATAATAGTTTACAGACTTTAAATTAGTTGTACTAGATCTCCCAGATTTCAGTAGCAGCCAGGTCAAACCTGCCATCTGTCTTTCTCTGGTATTATTAACATTTCTTTCTATTTGTGTTGTGCTTTATCTATACATAATAAAGTGATGAAACCAAGCCAGTTAACATGTCCATCATCTCCTATGCTTTTAGTATTTAAATAGAGAGAATATTTACAATCCATTGTTTTTTATTTAATATTTGGGATTATAGTATAACATCTTTAATTCCTTAACTTTGTTCTACCCTAACCCTCCTAGCCCTCTATGATCATTTTCAAATTTCCTGCTAATTTTTAATAAACTCCTGCTACTTGCCATCTATACTGTATATAGATAGAGCTATTCTTCTATCAATTTTAATTGCTATTTTTCTTTTTTAATTAATTTATTAGATATTTTCTTCATTTATATTTCAAATGTTATCCTGAAAGTCCCCTCTACCCCCACCCGCCCTGCTCCCCTACGCACTCACTCCCACTTCTTGGCTCTGGCATTCCCCTGCACGGGGTATATAAAGTTTCCAAGACCAAGGGGTCTCTCTTCCCAATAATTGCTGACTAGGTCATCTTCTGCTATATATGCAGCTAGAGACACGAGCTCAGGGGGTACTGGTTAGTTCATATTGTTGTTCCACCTATAGGGTTCCAGATCCCTTCAGCTCCTTGGGTACTTTCTCTAACTCCTCCATTGGGGGCCCTGTGTTCCATCCTATAGATGGCTGTGAACCTAATTTAACTATAAAATAGCTTTGATTAATTATAATTTAGATTACTAAAATGTAACAAATACAATGGTTAGTAGAGGATGTGGCTTTTATTTTCTTTCTAGAAATCCTATTCTTTGTGCATATGCTCATATGTGGGAGGTCTATGTGTTCTAATAATAATTGTATCCAATGAGAAAAAGTGAAGTCTGTATAATTCCTCATGATGTACATAAATTTTAGTTTATTCGTCATTTTTTTTTCACTATGATATTACTCTGGCAATTTCATTTTTCAAGCCATTTAAGAAACAAGTGGAAGCCGGGTGTGGTGGCGCACGTCTTTAATCCCAGTATTTGGGAGGCAGAGGCAGGCGGATTTCTGAGTTCAAGGCCAGCATGGTCTACAAAGTGAGTTCCAAGACAGCCAGGGCTATACAAAAAAAAAACCCTGTCTCGAAAAACAAAAAAACAAAAAACCCAACAAAACAAAACAAACAAAAAAACAAACAAACAAAAAGAAACAAGTGGAGTGTCTTTAATATAGTAGTAGCCTGACATTTGCTTGTGGTTCATAATTCTATGTAAAGAGTAGAGGATTTTGTCTGTTTTGTTTCACATAAAGGGATGGAAACTCAGCTCAAACACCAAGCCAAGCCTAGACACACTCATATGCTGTTTCTCACCTGAAATTTTCCCCACTGAATATTTAATAATTTGATTATGAAATAATAGCTGAAAATACTTTCTAAACAAAATGTTACAGAAACTTACAAAATATTTTCTATTCAACAACATTTAAGGCATATTTTCTTTGATGTAATAATAATAGTATATGAGGGATATCAACACATTTTGCCTTGCTTCTGCCTTGATAAAACAAATATTGTAATATTTTTGTTACTCCTGCAGGAGGCATTTTTCTACTTGTCAACATAACAAATCTGCGAGGCACAGTCTTATTCTCACGTTTTCCCCCTATGCTTTTATCTTCCTTTACTGACCATATATTGTAAATACACAACTCTTAAGTCATATAAAAAGTTTAAATAAAATTGGACCCTATTCACTTACTGTTCTGTCATAATTTATATTTTGGTAGGGCTTCCTGACCTAACACCATTTATAGAAATTCATATAGAAAGCTCTAACTTAGAATGATTTCACTTAAAATATTTTAGCTCAATAATCATGCAAAAGGCATGCAAATTCAGTAGATAAGTACTTCAGCTTTTAAGTTTGATAATAATAATAGGATAGCAATGTGTAATATAGTATTCCTTTGCAATGTGGGCTGTGTCAGTGAACCACAAACTCCAGCAGCTGTGGAATCATAAAAGAAAACATTGGATGCTTTATAGTGCACTGTGTCACAAAGTTACATTGGTGCATATGATCATGGATTTTCAGTTTATGTTGTTTTCCAGTTGAAGTATGCTAGTAAGGAAATAAACCCAGTATAAGTGAACAAGCATCTGTAGTTCTAACATATATTAAAAGGACAGAATCATACTTTTTTTTTTATAGAAAAGTGTTTGATTTTTAATTTTCATTCTTCACAAATACAACATTAAGTAGAGAGATGATCCTAAATTTAGAATTATTCTAAAATCAAGCAGAATTAAAAAAAAAAAACTAGACACAGATACAGAGTTGTTTAAAAATCTCCTGTTTGGTGTTGGTAAAGATACAAATATTCTAGTTAATTCAAAACTACTCTTATTTTCTGAGCATGCTTATATATGTGCAAACAAATTATAATAACACAAAGGATACACATACACACCATATATAGTGTGTTCCTCATATAAATTTATATATATATATATATATATATATATATATATATATGTATGTATATATAATTAACTCTACATTATTTTATCTATTATCACTTTTATAAAGACAGAAGATATGAAATGGGTGCACAACCTCACAAAAGACAACAGTGTCATCTATTTTTCTTTTTATAAACTTGTGTAAATCTATAAAATTAATATAAATGTAGAATCTGTCTTTATAAAAATGATAGTAGGATTATACATTTTGGTGATCCCAGCACTGGAAGGCTAATACACTGGAACTATCATGACTCTGAGGCTAGCCCGAGTTACAAAAGTAATTGTAAGGACTAGTAAAGCTAAATTGTAAAACCTGTCTTAAAAGAAAGTTAGAGCTTATAATTTGGATTGTGTAATAGTGACAATATCAAAAGATAAGAATTCCTTCTTTGAACTTCTATTAGCATATCTGAACTGAGAAGAAATGAATTATAAGAAATGATAGAATCCTTATGATTATTTAAATTCCTTTCAAAACAACATATTTAATCATGAAGAATGGAATTCTTGCATATTTACATGTTAATCCTCATTTAAATTAAGCTTCCATGAATTTAATTTTGTAATTTCTCTGTTACCAATAATTTACCTCTACTTTTCTATACAAATTGGGTAATTAATGTGTTCTAATATTGATGAGATTGAGATTTTGGAAGATTCTCATATTTTACAATCCAGAGATTTTTGAATATGTAATATTACATGCTTGAAGGGACTTTGTAGGTGTTATTATAGTAAAAGTCTCTATAATAGGAAGATTAGCCATTTGTTTGGATCCTAGTCATACAACAATTTAATATAGTCAGACAGAAAGAGGAAGACAGTGATTTCATAAGCTTTTGAGTGACAAATCAGAAAAGACTCTCTCAAAAAACCCAGCAAGAAATTATTGTCACTTAATGGAAGTAGGAGGAACACACAGCTGATGAATAGGTCTGGAGCAGGGACCTCATCCCTAAACATCAGAAGCAGCTAAATTCTACCAAAACGCAGAATGGTATGGGGGATTTTTTTCTTTCATTCTCATAACTTCCAGATTCATATCTTCACCATAGAGCTACAGCATCCATGCCAGACTTCTGACTTGCAGAATAACATGAGTATTATTTCAAGCTTGTTTTTTAGAACAGGATACTCTATCAATAGAAAACTAATATAGTTACATCAAGAAAACTGAAGGGAATCAAACCGCTAAAGCTATTCAGAAGACAGAAACACAACAACTTCGAAAAACATCAACATGAATGGCTAAACTAGACCTGAACAGTGATGACAGCAATAGGCATGCTACCATGATACTGGAAAAGTTAAGAGGTCTCTACTATAGGAAAAGAACTTCAGGCAACTTGGTATTGAGGAGAGTGGAAGAAACAGATATTCAAAAACTTGTTATCTACTATCAAGTGGTCCATTCCAATATCATGTAAATACAGATAATGACATACTAATGGACTGAGCAGATTGCATTTATATATTTAGGGATACATATGCATACCCATATACAACTCCGCACACACCACAGTTCTTTCATGGGAGTGTTTGAAGAAAGAAATCAGAAGAATGGAAAAGATTTATAGTCTAACTTTAAAAATAAATATATTCTTTATTTTATTAATTATTTTATTTATTTACATTCTAACCGTTGACCCTCTTGCAGTCCCCCACCACAGTTCTTCACCTCATTTCCCCTCTCCCACTCCAGGGGAGGGGGTCTCAAGTCTCTCAAAGATTAGGTTCATATCCCACTAAGGCCAGACCAGGCAGTCCTCTGCTATATGTGCCAGAGGGCATGATCCGGCCCATGTATGCTTTCTTGTTGATGGTTCCATCTCTGGGAAATCCCAGGGGCCCATGTTAGTTGTAACTGCTTGTCTTCCTATGAGATCTCCCTCCCCTCCAGTCCCTTTAATCCTTCCCCTAACTCCACCATAGGAGCCCCCAACTTCATTCCGGTGGTTGGGTGTAAGAAAGAATCTATGTCAATCTCAGTTGGCTGCTGGTAGGACCTTTCAGTGGACAGCCATGCTAGGCTCCTGTCTGTAACAATATCACAGCATCAATAATGGGGTGAAGCTTGGTACCTGATGCTTCCCCAACCTGCCAATGAGATGGATCCCAAGTCAGAAATTTTGATGGTGGGTTTGATAACCCTGTCCCTATATTTGGGGCCCAGTCTTCTAAAGGTGGACTCTTCAAGTTCTCTCTCCCCATAGTTGGGCATTTAGGCTAAGGTCATCCCATTGAGTGGTGAGAGTGTCTCACCTCCTATGGTATTGGGACTTTCTAGAGTCCTCTCCCCAATCCCCACTTCCCACCCCCAGGAACTGCATGCTTCCATACTTTCTCTTGATCATATTTCCCCTTTGTCCTTCCTCATCCCTCTCCCACCCAGATCCCTCTATTATTCTGCCTCCACAAAATATACTTATAGTAAATAGCCTCACACATGTGCTGGCTGTCACCTTATTGGTGGAAAATCAAGCAGAATCTCTTTGTGGTCATGATATATTATCCCTCTAAAGAACTCAACTTATATGTTTTGACACGTGCTACTATGGATTGCAAATACATTTTTCCTGAAAATTTCTTGTCAGTCCCCACAATTGTTAGAAGTTGCCCTACTTGATATATTATTAGTAGGGCAAAAGCATCAGATAAATAATCATTTGCATGTGGACACGATACATGGAGAATGATAAAATTGATATTAGGAAAGGTGCCTGGTGAATTCTGAAAATAAACATAGCAGGGATCTAGACCATCCTTCACAGTCTGCTAGGTAGTGGGTAAATATTTTGTAGGTTGCTGTATTTATTAATTGTCAAAGATCCTTTTTAAGTATGAGATACTGCCCATGAAAGTAATTAAATATAAATAGATAACCATGAAAAGTCAGTTATAGCATACAAATTAGGAATAATTCAAATGATGAATGTGCGATTAGTGAAATCTTCCTTTATATGAGGATATTAATCGAAGATCAGAGGTATTTATGAGGAATGTGATTGCTCAATCAACAGAAATTACTGACTTATCTTTCTACAAAGCACTATGCAGAAACCAAGCAGTATTTAAAATTTATTGGAAATTTGCTTAAATGATCGTATTATATTTCTCTGGTATATATCTTGATTTAATACATGAATATTAATTCATTATTCATTTACATTAGGATTTATCACTATGCTTAATATACACTATTTTTAAATGAAAATGCTGTGTTGGCAATGTTTATAAAACCTCATATCCCAGAATGTGTTATATCATTCTATTCTAGATTTTGTTTGCCATCAATTGTCTCAATGCAGCTTGGTCTTCATGTGGGTCCCCAAAAACTGAATTGGGGTTATCACTAAAAGTTTACCTGTTTGTGGAATACATTCACCTAACTCAGCTGTCTTTTCTGGCCTCGGGGGAGAAGGAGTGCTTAGCCTGAAGAGACTTGAATGTGCCGAAAGTGGGATACCTCGAAGGTTGACTCCACCTTCTCAGAGAAGGGGAGAAGGAATTTAGTGAGGGACTGTAGGAAGAGGTATTGGGATGGAGGGCAGTGATCAGGATATACAATGAAAAAAATATATAAACAAACCACAACCAAAACAATGCCATCCCCCAAACAACATGTCTAGAAGCTACATGTTGGCAATGATTAATATTATCTGATTTTGGTTTGTTTGCTATTCTGTGTCAGTAGATCCAGGAAACAAAATTTCTACATTATATTATGAAAATTAAGAGAAGAAAGCTTTATTACTTTCCTATATAACATTTCTTGTATCCATCACTAGAGGGTTGTTTTGTTAAGGACTCCTAGATTAGAGTTCTCTTATATTAGACGTCTCTTATTATTAGATTAGACAACTATTAGAACAAGAGAGACCAGTACTCTTTAATAAAGAACATGAAACTTAGTCTTTCTTTTCTGCAGCACTACTACCTATACATAAACATAAATATTAAAGCTAAATTATATTTCTCATTAGTGTACATTATCAAACAAGTATCTTTAATGTAATTAAAGCAAGCAAGAAATTTCATACCAAAGAGAAAAAAATCCACAAATATCTCAGATACTCAGGTATATAATACCTGTTAATACAGAAACTTTAATAAGCATTTTCCTTACTCTTAAAAAACAGTTTTAACTTTGCACTTCCTTTAGCAAAAGAAAGCTACACACACTCCTTGACCCTTCCCTTCCAGATTATAAGAACCTTACAAGAACAAATAAGTTGGTTCCTTAAGCATACAGTGTCTGTAGAGAAATGAAGCCCGTGGGAATAGCACTGCACACTTAAAATATTTATAGGATGTGTGAATTGGCAAAATTATTATAATAGGAATATGAAATTTTCAGATTAACATTTTATTTTTTTTTAAGAATATAAAATATTTGGGTGTGGTGGCACACGTCTTTAATCCCAGCACTCAGGAGACAGAGGCAGGCGGATTTCGGAGTTCGAGGTCAGCCTGGTCTACATAGTGAGGTCCAGGGCTATACAGAGAAACCCTGTCTCGAACCCCCCCCAAAAAAGAATATAAAATATTGATGTATTTAAAGACAATGTTAGAAAAAATATTAAATTTTTAATTATATATAAGAATATAAGAAATATACACATTGAAAGAGTAAAACTTCTTTTCGAACATTAAGAAAAACTCTCAAACATTAACTATTAATTTTCTGACATATGCACAGCTTGTGCCATTCTCCCATAAGAGGATGATTTTTGTATCTGACTGACATGAATCTGGCCAAGTTAAAACCTGTGGAAAAATGTAAAATTAAGAACTTATCTCCTGAATGTCAAATCCAAAACTAAAGCCATGTGTCTTGAAGTAGTCAAATGCTTTAATTTAGAATCTTCTTCTAATAGCAGCCACAGACTGCAACATTTGAGCATATAGAACACAGTGATTCCCGTATCACACTCCTCTTTTGTAAATGTGATTATTTTTAAAGTGTCATTATTAAGATCAAATTAATTAATACATTCAATATATTCAGAATATTGCTTGACAGATTAAAGAAAACATGTATTAGTTAAAATGATGCAATTTTAAAAATAGTGTCATTATTACATGAAAAGAGTTCAATAAGTTTTAATGACATGGATTTATTGAAAATAATTTTAAAATATTCCTAACAAGGCTAACAAGGCCATTTTCACCCATAAAAGCTTTTCCAGAGTTTCCACTTAGAGAAATCTATGCACATTTTCTTTAACATTTTCTAGGTTTGCATTTTCCATTGCTATATAAAGCCACAATATCATATTTTTCCAACTTTCAGACACAATTTGTTTCATATAAATAATTTTTTTAAGTATTTAAAATGGTAAAGATTACAAACCTTCCTTGCCTTTTGATGGTTTATACAAGAGTGTTAAGTATTTTGCAGGTCTGATATAGATTGCACTAATACAGTAATTTCTGGATCTTCCATCAAACAACAATAAAATATGTAGAAGTAAACTGTTTACTTGAATAATCAAAGTTCCTGTTTACAATGTACCATTCAATTAGAGCATAAAATGATTTTATTGTAACTAATAGATCATTTTACATCACATCATTTTACATTTTTTGTTTTTGTTTTTTTTAAATATACTTCTAAGTATGAGTAAGTAATTCCAAATACATGGCTTCACAAGGGGCATTACAGAAATACCTCAAATGCTATATTTTGGCTTCAAAATGTGTGATAAAAGCAATAGTTTGAATAAAAAAGCATTTCACATTGATTCAAAGGCATGGAAGTCTCAGCTCATATAAAGAAGTCATAGGATACCCAAGGAATAAAAAATTATAAGAAAGCTGAATTAAAGCATTAAAATTTAAAAAATGGATGATGACAAATTTAGATAAATCATATTGTAGTGATTTTATAAGCTATATGCATACAAAATACTAATATAAAAATATTTATTTTTTTACACTACTCTTGACTTAAAACAGGTATGAAAGCATTATTTTTAGGATTAGAATGTTCTCTTTAAACAGCTTCACATGTCTGCAAGTAAATCACTCCATGAAGATCATCATTTATTCAAGTGTAATTGTATGAAATAATTCTAAATATATCTATATTTTTAAAATCTAATTATTAATCCCAAATAACTGAAAAATGTGTTATGATTCTTCCAAACAGAGAATTAAAACAATATGACAAATTTGCATCAGTCTTCTAAATTTGTTTGATGACTCTGTTATTGTAATACATTTGAGCTTCATAGACATATTTTAGTTTACGTATTTTATTTCTGTTGTTTCAGTGCAGTAACAAATTGTTTTATAAATATCATCAGCTGTTGAATTAATTAAAATTAAAGAAACTACACTTTTCTGTGTGGATACTATTTATATTGTATTGGAATGGGGCTGCACCAAATCCTGGCACTTTTCTTGGGAAAATGCCATGGCCTCAAATGATCATTTTAAAAATCTAACCATTGTACTTAGCCTCTACAGTTTCTACCCAGTGTGCACTAGTGCCTACCTATATCGTACAATCTGCCTTCAGATTTCAGCGGCATTTTTGAGATTTTATTTTCTTTTTTTGGCACTACATTTTAAGGGAGAATCATTTGCACTGTGAATAAAAAAAGAAAGGAGTGTTGGGTAACACAGGTAAGATCAGCCAGGCCACATCTATTCAAGCTCCAAATGTGTCAGGAAGAGTAGACCCTAAAGCATTTACAAACGTTCACCAGATGTCTGTCCCAAATGACAAGATGTGTTATTTTTCTCTTAAATTTTTTCTGTATATTTTATAGCAATTCCTTCTCACAAGGAAGCAGAGGGAAGCTAATGGGCTATGGGGCCGGGGGGGGGGGGATGCCATGTGTCTGGGAGGACAGGAACCTAAAAGATTCTTAAGGGCCCCTAACCAGCAATCTAAAAAAGTAAACAACAACCACTGGTGGGGTGCATGGAGATCTTGACCAGGTGAATTGCAGAGAAAAGGAATTTTTTTGGATTGTCAGTTGCCTTCAAGGTGGGCTGGGATCTCTGGCATTTCAGGGTTTTGTTTGTTGGTTGTTTTTGCTTTTAAGCGAAACTACATTTGAGCCATTTGATGCAATTGCTATTTAATCTGTTATGGGTTCTCTTTATGTGGTGAATTAGTGTGTGTGTGTGTGTGTGTGTGTGTGTGTGTGTGTGTGTATGTTCCATTTACTGAAAAAATATCTACCATACTACACTAACAAACTATGCTAAATGTATTCATTCAGAAGTTTTCCCTTCCTTAATTTGTTCCTGGAAACTGCCTATATCTACTTGACATCAACCATCATGGAAGAAAAGTAACAGAGCAATTAGATTTAATTCATTACACTCCAATTATTTTGCTTTGAAAACTTTACAAGAATTGATGTCTGTGTCAATAGCTTTCTACAGGCCTTATAGAACCACAAAAAGCCTGTACAGATATATGTCCATCTGTCTAATTACTGAAGTAAGTCTTCAACTCTGGCAGAAGCGTGAAATCTCAAAGCTGGCAGGGTTTTTTTCTACTAGTACTCCCCTGATTTCCAGCTGATTAAATGAGCTGAAGGCCTATTGGCAATATTTAACAAAAGATGGGTCTACCAACTTTCACTGCTTTTCCATCAAAATTGGCAAATCTCAAATTAGGGAAAAGAAGCCCCAAACAATCCACTTATTATTTTAAAACTTTTAGCCCTCCAGTAGTACGTGGAATTAAACTGTCTAGAGCCCCAACCTACTGTTTTGCAGGAAGTTCTCTTTCTGTGTCTTCCTGTGAATTCTGTGTGCTACTTTAAACTTAATAAAATTATTTCAGATCAGTTAATTTTGCTACTGTGTCTAGAATCTTTCTTGCTTCTAGCTTCTACATCTGAGATTTTTCCCTGTCTTTTAGTTCTTAAGCTATAAGAGAAAATTGATCCAATACAAACTCCTAGGTGATAACAATAACCTTGATTTTTATTTTTTTAGTGTAAATCCCTTTTACAAAATTGCATGCATTATGTTAGATAAATCTACAAAGTCCATGTTGGGGTTTTGTAAAAGGCTCAAAATGTGTTCAAGAGCTAAATCCTGACTCTGTAAACAGATAGAGAAAATGCTTTTGTATATGGTGGGTGAATATCACAATAAAAAGCAGAATACTACAATTAAAGATAATAAAATTTGACTATGGGGATACATTAAACTACATAACTTATGCACAGAAAAGAAAATAATCAACAACATGAAGTAGAAATACACTGCGTGTCAAAGAATTTTGCATTTTGCAATCTGGAAAGTGTTGATGGAATAAAAATGGGCTCTAAAATCTCAAGAACAATTGAAAACACAGCAGAGAACTGGGTAGTACATTGCATTGGTTTTGTTTCTCATGTTTATATTCTGGTGTCAGAAAGACAATGTGGGGCATTGGGCTATGCAATGACAGGCTGGTCTCCAGTCAAGCTGAGGTCTAGAAATGGCGATAATTCACCTTCATGACATGGTAGGTGATCCCTCATGACCCTTGAACTCTGGCCCCTACCTAAGTTACTGCCCCCCACAAGAGAAGCATGGTCAGTAGTCACATAGGCAATGGCCTAAGCTTCTGATCTTCAGGCTAAACTCCTTCCCAGTTACATAGCAACAGTAAAGACCATAAAAGGGGTTGCTGGGCCCCCACCTTGCTCTCTTACTTCTTATACTCTTACTTGTCTCCCACTTACCCCTCACTCTCACCCCCTCTCTCCTCTCTGTCTTCTCCTCTCCTTTCTCTTCTCTCTCTCTCTCTCTCTCTCTCACTCTCTCTCTCTCTCTCTCTCTTTCTCTCTCTCCTCTCTACCTTCTCTCTTTCCCCTGCCTTTCTATAATAAAGCTCTAAAACCATAGAATATCTCTGCTCATCAAGGCCCCCTGTGCTTGGAAGATGGGACAGACTTAATCCTATTGAGCTGTTTCTAATATCCCATTAGAAGACCTTCCTCTGCTCCAGTCAAGATTTGCTGCGTGCACTCTCACAGGTGTTGGGAACCTCTTCCCTCATCCCTCTCTCCTATAACCCTGGTGGCTTTAGCAAAGTAGATCCAGGGTTCCCAGGTAGGGCTGCCTCTTGTCCACCCCATGAAGAGTGGGCCAGAGGCTTGAATGCCCACCCAGGGCTGAGTGGAAAGGGTATGGCAGCTCTCTCATGCCTGGCAAACCAGAGAATAGGTAAAACTCTGGCAGGGTGTGGGTCTTCTCCCCCTCCTCCGCTGGGCCCCCTTTTTAGTACCCAACAAGACAACAGACAAGTAATATTATAGGGAATGAAGATTTAGATTTAGAAATATATATTTAAATGCCCATACATGTATGCAGTAACAATTACTGAAAAAGGTGGCCATGAATTTAAAGGAAACCCAGGAAGATTGTATGGATAAAAGGGAGGAAAACAAAGGGGGGGATATTATAATTATGAAATAATATCAAAATCCCCAAAAGAAGATAAGCAAATGGACTACATCTTCATGAAACACAGCTAGATGTATGCATCCTTCTCCAACACTGTTTTGTAAATCACACAAGAACAGTATATTTTATCCAAAAAAGTCTGATGTAGCAAAACAACAAAAAATAACAAATGCTGATGAGGCTTAGAGGAAAAATCAGGGCCAAGAAGGTTTAAATTGCTTCTGACACCATGCAGGCTTTATAGACAGCAATAAAAGTTCATTGATAACTAAAATTAGAGTTGCCATGAGTCTAGCAATCTCTAAATTAGGTACAATGGAAATAAATAAAATTGGCATGGCAAAGGGATAATTTTTACTCTCAAATTCACAGAAGCAAAGAAATGTAAACAAGCAATGGATTAATTATCAAAGAAGATAAAGAGGATACAGGACATTGACACAGCCTAATGCTAGCCAGCCAGAAGAAAGATTAAATCTTTGGGTTGTGAAGTGCTTTTCCAAACTAGATGAACAACAGGCTCATGAATTTCTCCCTCACAGTTGTCTAAGTTTTCACATTGGGGAGTGAAACATTTATGGAGAGTAGTTTAGTTGTCTTTTAACAGTGTTAATTTTAACAACTCTTTCCTAGACCTATATTTATTTAGAATTTACTCAGTTTTTCTAGATAGTGTTTATAATTTTTATAGTATACTTCTTGTGGGTGATTTTTGAAACCATTTCTAGGCATTAGATTTTTAGTTTACTTTTGATAACTGTTTTTATTATACTTTCTATTAGGATTTCATAATAAAGATTAGATTTATTTTTGCATTTACTTTATAGCATGGTTTACAGAACAAGTTCCAATAAATCCAAAGTTATTCAGAGAAACCCTGTCTCCCCCCCCCCCCAAAAAAAAAGAAATTCTATTAAGGGAAGCATTCTATGAATAAATAAACGAATAATTCTTTTTACCCAAATATGCCTGGATTTTCAATTCTGCTTCTATCAGACTCTACTATATTTACTTATTTTAAGTTTGACCCCCTTTTTGTAATTTATTATTTTGACATATTTTAAAACAATGTAATCATTTTCCAATAAAATTTATGGACATTTTTATAAAATAGTCATCTTTCATTAATTCTGCTTTTTAATGTCTTTACTTACATCTTTTCCAACTGCAAGTGTTGACAAATTTGAGACTATGCTTTGTATTCCTCTTTTTTACTATAAACACATTTTATTCCGATAAACACAAACTATTCCGATACTGGTTTTCTTTCCTCCATCTCTTCCCCAGATCCCCTCCATCTATCAAATACCATGCTTTCTTTCTCTCTTCTTTTAGGGAAGAAGCTGGAGGTTTACAGCTGTGCTTTGTTATGACTCACATCTCTTAAATTATGTGATGTTCCTCTTTTGTCTTCTGTTCTACTGGGAATAAATTACAGTAATATTGATGGTCCTTGCATCAACTACAGAAAATTATAAACACTTTTCACTCACAAGATTAGAAGTCTAAGGTTTAGTTGTGAGAAATATGTTTCTATATATAAAGCAAAGTGAATAAAAGTCACTTTTAAATGTTAAAAGTCAGATAGGCTTCAACACTTAAATTGAATAAAAGCACAGACTATACTGGAAACCAATATTATGGTAATATATGCTTTACACACATAATTATGATGAATACCCATCTATACTTGAATGAAATTCCACTTTGATTAATTTTTATTCTAGGGAATATCTGTCACTATAAGATTATAATTTAATTAGTTACCACATGTAACGCTCAGTTAAAGTTTAGAATTCTGGTGAGGAATACAAATCCTACTGTTTTCAACTAGAGATATAATCATATTTAAATGTCTTATAACAAAAATTAAATATATTGTAAGAAAAAGTAATATTTGTCATTTGGATTTCAGTACTTACATACTAATTTCTTAATCAATCACAGGCTTGCTTTGAATATAAACTTTATTTTGATGAAACTTTACTCTCTTTTAGAAGCTAGCTCCTGCAAAAGGTGAGAACAAATGTAGAGATCCATAGTCAGATAACACTCAGAGATTAAGAGAACTGGGAATATTCAATCCTGAATGAGATACCTACCACAAATCTCTCAGAGCATAACCTGTGGTAGAAGATGCATAAATAATGTAAGAGACGGGTGGGATAAAAGACACTAAGAGAACATGATCCTCTAAATCTACATGAGCAAAACTCATATGAATTTAGAGATACTGAGACAATATGCACAAAGTCTGCAGTGGTCTGCACCACCTACTCTGCATATATATGCTATATATAAAAGCATTCAGTTTAATATTTTAATATTTTATGGGATCCTGGATGTAAAAACAAGTGTGAAATGGTCCATGATTCTCATGACTTCTTTTGAGTTTATTTCCTGTCCAAATTTGATAGTTTTTTTTCCCTCTGGATTTATTTTATTTGTTATATTTAAAATGAATGAATGAGTGAGTGAATGAATGAATGAAATATGAATAAATAAAAGAAAATATAGCCACTGAAGAAAAAGTTAACAACTTAATGGTCATTTATGCTGTCTTAGTCAGGGTTTCTATTCCTGCACAAACATCATGACCAAGAAGCAAGTTGGGGAGGAAAGGGTTTATTCAGCTTGCATTTTCCACATTGCTGTTTATCACCAAAGGAAGTCAGGACTGGAACTCAAGCAGGTCAGAAAGCAGGAGCTGATGCAGAAGCCATGGAGGGATGTTCTTTACTGGCTTGCCTCCCCTNGCTTGCTCAGCTTGCTTTCTTATAGAATCCAAAACTACCAGCCCAAGGATGGTCCCACCCACAAGGGGCCTTTCCCCCTTGATCACTAATTGAGAAAATACCTTACAGCTGGATCTCATGTAGGCATTTCCTCAACTAAAGCTCCTGTTCTGTGATAACTCCAGCTGTGTCAAGTTGACACAAAATTAGCCAGTACAATTGACCCCTTGTCAACTTGACACACAAACACATCACTAGTAAGCCTCAACCCATAGTTGTTATTCATCCCCAAGATCTTAACAACTTTGAAAGTCCCACAGTCTTTTCAAATTCTTGAAATTTCAATTTCTCTTAAAATCCAAAGTCTTTACAATTAAAAGTATCTTAACCGTGGGTTCCACTAAAATACTTCCTTCAAGAGGGAAAAGCATCAGGGCACAGTCACAATCAAAAGCAAAATCAAACTCCAATGGTCCAATGTCTGGGATCCAACTCACGATCTTCTGGGCTCCTCCAAGGGCTTGGGCCACTTCTCCAGCCATGCCCTTTGTAGCGCACAGCTTTTCCTCTAGGCTCCAGATGCCTGTACTCCACTGCTGCTGCTGTTCTTGGTGGTCATTCATGGTCCTGGCATCTCCAAAACACTGCATGACCCCTTCAGTCCTGGGCCATCAATTGCAACCGAGGCTGCACCTTCACCAATGGCCTTCCATGGCCTCTCACAGTACAGAGCCTCAGCTGCTCTGCGTGACCCCTTCATGCCTTCAAAACCAGTACCACCTGGGTGACTCTTACACATTACCAAGTCCTGCTTCAGCACAAAGTACAACCTTGGCTATCTCTGGAACACAGCCTCTTTGTGCTCTCAGAAAATACTTCCCAGAAGATGTCACCTCAATGATGCTGGTCTCTTCTTAATCACCGCAAATTCCTTAGCTCCAGCTAACCAGCATCAATAGTCCCAGTAATGCAAAGGTTTCACTTTAGTGGTTCTGGTATCTTGTTAACCACAGCTGATTCTTCAGTCCCAGCTAACCAGAACCACAGAATCTTCATAATCCAAAATAGCAATGGCCCTGAAAAGAGTCTTTAATTTTCCCTCTGAAATTACACAAGCCAGGCCTCCATCTTCTGCACTGTTCTCAACATTATCTTCCAAGCTCCTACACAACATTCCAAAGAGCTCTTAACACAGAATGGATCTTCTGGTCCAAAGTTCCAAAGTCCTTCCACAGTCCTCCCCAAAACATGGTCAGGTTGTCACAGGAATACCCCACTATGCTGGTACCAATTTGTCTTAGTCAGGGTTTCTATTCCTGNACAA
>NC_034598.1:14146118-14148625 GCF_900095145.1 Mus pahari
TNNNNTTTCCANATTGCTGTTTATCACCAAAGGAAGTCAGGACTGGAACTCAAGCAGGTCAGAAAGCAGGAGCTGATGCAGAAGCCATGGAGGGATGTTCTTTACTGGCTTGCCTCCCCTNGCTTGCTCAGCTTGCTTTCTTATAGAATCCAAAACTACCAGCCCAGGGATGGTCCCACCCACAAGGGGCCTTTCCCCCTTGATCACTAATTGAGAAAATACCTTACAGCTGGATCTCATGTAGGCATTTCCTCAACTAAAGCTCCTGTTCTGTGATAACTCCAGCTGTGTCAAGTTGACACAAAATTAGCCAGTACATATGCCTAATGGGAATGGAAAAATCAGTTTTCTCCAGTGTAGAGAAGCAAGGTATACCATCTCAAGGCTAGATCTCATGGAGCATTATATATTGGAGTTGGTGAGAAATATATAATTGACTTCCCAAGTTACTTTGTTTGTTTGTTGTGTTTTGTTTTGTTTTGTTTTGTTTTGAGACAGGGTTTCTCTGTACATCCCTGGCTGTCCTGGAAATCACTTTGTAGACCAGGCTGGCCTCGAACTCAGAAACCCACCTGCCTCTGCCTCCCAAGTGATGGGATTAAAGGCGTGCACCACCAGCACCCGGCTTGTTGTTTTTGCTTTGCGTTTTTATTTGGTTATAGTTTGGCACTGTTTATTTGGGTTTTGGTTTTGTTGTTTTCTATTAGGATGTTGTTTGTTTTCTTTATTGGGGAGTTATATTTTTTGTTTTGTTTTTAGAAAAAATATAATTATTAGGAGAGTAGAGAGGAGAAATATCTACATTTAGAAACCTGGAAAAGGCTAAACACATCATGGATCTTAGGGGAGAACACATTACTATCATTTACCTAAATATGCACAGCATTAAATTGATTCCTGGGGATTTATAGTTATATCCTCATTGTAGTGAATGTTTCAAACTCATCAGAGAAGCATCTTTATTCAATATATGATTATTAATCCAGAGACATATAATTCATCATTGTGGGAAGAATAAGCAACTTCAGGAGGTTTAGCCTACATGGGACATATAAGTCACACACACACACACATACACACACACACCCAAGGCTCAGTGATTATTGCAAAAGAGTGAATGCAAAGATTTTAAAAGGCAGAGTGGTGGGATTTAGAAGGAAATTGTGAATTCAGTCAGATTTAACGCAGAGTATATTATTTTATATACATTTATTGAAATTTTCCTATAAGATAGACGCTCAATTTGAGGAATATATAATTATACTTCATATATTCAAATAACATATTATTTAAGATTTAATTGTAAAGAATTAATAATTTTTCATTATCACATGAGTTATATACTTTTAACTTTATTTAGGAAAGAAGAGTTCTGTTTCTCTCTCTCAGTCTCCCTCACTCTCACCTCCAACACATATGCACTGGTACACAAAGATGTGCATGAGCACACGCACACACACATACATACAAACACACACACACAAACACAGACTCCTTTTACTAGGTTTTATTATTTTTGTTAGTCACTGGATTCTTAATTGATTGCCATATTACTGCATTCTAGGAAGTATCATGGAAGCATGCCTGTACCTAGGTTTTAAAAATCTCGAGTAAAATATTTTAGTTACCCATTAAAAGTTGGGTTCACCTAGAGTGCAAAGTCAGCAGGCACCCCCACGGTTCCTAGAGGACTGCCCAGGTGATCTTAGGATCACTGGTGAGTGGAACACAACATCTGCTCAAATTCAATCGCCCATGGTACCTGAGACAGCACTTGGGAAACAGAGAACCGGCGTGACCAAGGGCACAAGTCCCTTTCTGTCTGTGCTAGCACCTGGTCACCTAGGGCATGGAGTCAGCAGACACCCCCATGGTCCCTAGAGGACTCCCCACGTGACCTTAAGATCACTGATCAGAGAGCTCCACCGTCCTCAAAGGAGACACCACTTCCACGCACTATAAGACTACCAGGATCTTAGGACAACAGGATCCCATAATAACAGGAACTGGGTCACACTAGTATTTGAGTGTCTCAGAGGAGCTTGACTACCAAGAACTTAGACACACCCAAAATCTCAGGTTCACAGGAGCCCACAATCAAAGAATCACAGAAAAATCTGGATTCTGAGAAGTCCTAAATCAGCTGGGATTATAGGACAGAGAGGTTCTAATCAGATATATTGAGGGTAGCAAGCATTAAACATAATCAGATGGCAGGAGGCAAGCATAAGAACAGAAGCAACAGAAACCAAGGTTACTTGGCATCATCAGAACCAAACATTCCCACCATAGCAAGTTCTTGATACACCATCAAACCAGAAAAGCAAGATATGGATTGAAAGTCACTTCTCAAGATGATGAAGAGGACTTTAAGAAGGAAATACTGGAAATCACAGGTGAACAGATGGAAACCTTTAAAGTTGAAACACAAAAATCCCTTAGAGAGTTACAGGAAAGCACTACCAAAGAGGAGATGGAATTGAAAAAAACCATCCAGGATCTAAAAA
>NC_034598.1:14148795-14158677 GCF_900095145.1 Mus pahari
CAAATATCTTCAACAAAATTATAGAAGAAAACTTCCCATACCTAAAGAAAGAGATGCCCATGAACATTCAAGAAGCCTACAGAACCCCAAATAGACTGGACCAGAAAAGAAATTCCTTCCTACTACAAAAGGCTATACTCAACAAAATTGGAAAACCTGGATGAAATGGAACAATTTCTAGACAGATACCAGTGCTAAACTTAAATCAGGATCAGATTAATGACCTGAACAGTCCTGTATCACCTAAAGAAATATAAGTTGTCATCAATAGTCTCCAAAAAACAAACAAACAAACAAACAAACAAACAAAAATAAACAAAAACAAAAAACAAAAGCCCAGGACCATATGGGTTTAGTGCAGAGTTCTATCAGACCTTCAAAGAAGACCTAATTCCAACTCTCNTCAAACTATTCCACAAAATAAAAACAGAAGGTTTTCTACCCAATTCATTCTATGAAGCCACAATTACTCGGATAAACCACTTAAAGACACAACAAAGATAGAGAACATCAGAACAATTTCCCTTATGAATATCGATGCAAAATACTCAATAAAATTCTCACAAACTGAATCCAAAAACACATCAAAACAATCATCCATCATGATCAAGTAGGCTTCATTAAAGGGATGCAGGCATAGTTTAATATGTGGAAATCCATTAATGTAATCCACTATAAAAACAATCTCAAAGACAAAAACCACATGATCATCTCGTTAGATACTGAGAAACATTTGACAAAATTCAACACCCATTTATGATAAAAGTCTTGGAAAAATCAGGAAGTCAAGGTCCATACATAAACATAATAAAAGCAGTCTACAGAAAAACAGTAGCCAACATCAAAGTAAATGGAGAGAANCNNGAAACAATCCCACTAAAATCAGGGACTAGACGAGGCTGCCCACTTTCTCCCTACCTATTCAATATAGTACTTGAAGTCCTAGCCAGAGCAATCCGACAACAAAAGGAGATCAAGGGGATACAAATTGGTAAGGAAGAAGTCAAATTATCATTATTTGCAGATGATATGATAGTATACATAAGTGAATCCAAAAATTCCACCAGAGAACTCTTAAATCTGATAAACAGCTTCAGTGCAGTAGCTGGATATAAAATTAACTCAAACAAATCAATGGACTTTCTCTACTCAAAGGTTAAAAGAGGATAAGAAAGAAATTAGGGAAACAACACCCTTCACAATAGTCACAAATAAAATAAAATACCTTGGTGTGACTCTAATTAAGGAACTGAAAGATCTGTATGATAAGAACTTCAAGTCTCTGAAGAAAGAAATCAAAGAAGATCTCAGAAGATGGGAAGATCTCCTGTGCTCATGGATTGGCAGGATCAACATTGTGCAAATGACTATCTTGCTGAAAGCAATCTATAGATTCAATCTAATTCCTCTCAAAATTCCAACTCAATTTTTCAACCAGTTAGAAAGGGCCATTTCCAAATTCATCTGGAATAACAAAAAACCTAGGATAGCAAAAACTCTTCTCAATGATAAAAGAATCTCTGGGGTAATCACTATGCCTGACCTAAAACTGTACTACAAAACAATTGTGATGAAAGCTGCATGATACTGGTATATCGACAGACAGGTAGACCAATGGAATAGAATTGAAGATCCAGAAATGAACCCGCACACCTATGGTCACTTGATCTTTCACAAGGGAGTAAAAGACAGCATTTTCAACAAATGTTGCTGGCACAACTGGTGGTTATCATGTAGAACAATGAGAATTGATCCATTCTTATCTCCTAGTACTAAGGTCAAGAGTAAATGGATCAGGGAACTGCACATAAAACCAGAGACACTGAAACTTATAGAGGAGAAAGTGGGGAAAAGCCTCGAAAATATGGGCATAGGGGAAAAATTCCTGATTAGATCTGCAATGGCTTGTGCTGTAAGATCAAGAATTGACAAATGATACCTNACAACAAAAGGAGGTCAAGGGGATCCAAATTGGAAAGAAAGAAGTGAAAATATAATTATTTGCAGATGATATGATAGTATACATAAGTGAATCCAAAAATTCCACCAGAGAACTCTTAAATCTGATAAACAGCTTCAGTGCAGTAGCTGGATATAAAATTAACTCAAACAAATCAATGGACTTTCTCTACTCAAAGGTTAAAAGAGGATAAGAAAGAAATTAGGGAAACAACACCCTTCACAATAGTCACAAATAAAATAAAATACCTTGGTGTGACTCTAATTAAGGAACTGAAAGATCTGTATGATAAGAACTTCAAGTCTCTGAAGAAAGAAATCAAAGAAGATCTCAGAAGATGGGAAGATCTCCTGTGCTCATGGATTGGCAGGATCAACATTGTGCAAATGACTATCTTGCTGAAAGCAATCTATAGATTCAATCTAATTCCTCTCAAAATTCCAACTCAATTTTTCAACCAGTTAGAAAGGGCCATTTCCAAATTCATCTGGAATAACAAAAAACCTAGGATAGCAAAAACTCTTCTCAATGATAAAAGAATCTCTGGGGTAATCACTATGCCTGACCTAAAACTGTACTACAAAACAATTGTGATGAAAGCTGCATGATACTGGTATATCGACAGACAGGTAGACCAATGGAATAGAATTGAAGATCCAGAAATGAACCCGCACACCTATGGTCACTTGATCTTTCACAAGGGAGTAAAAGACAGCATTTTCAACAAATGTTGCTGGCACAACTGGTGGTTATCATGTAGAACAATGAGAATTGATCCATTCTTATCTCCTAGTACTAAGGTCAAGAGTAAATGGATCAGGGAACTGCACATAAAACCAGAGACACTGAAACTTATAGAGGAGAAAGTGGGGAAAAGCCTCGAAAATATGGGCATAGGGGAAAAATTCCTGATTAGATCTGCAATGGCTTGTGCTGTAAGATCAAGAATTGACAAATGATACCTCATAAAAATATAAAGCTTCTGCAAATCAAAGGACACTGTCAATTAGACAAAAAGGCCATCAACAGATTGGGAAAGGCTCTTTACCAATCGTAAATCAGATAGGGGACTAATATCCAATATATATAAATAACTTAAGAAGATGGACTCCAGAAAACCAAATATTCCCCCTTTTAAAAAATGGGGCTAAGATCTAAAAGAATTCTCAACTGGGGAATATCTAATGGCTGAGAAAAAGCTCAAAAAAATGTTCAACATACTTAATCATCAGGGAAATGCAAATCAAAACAACCTTGAGATTCCATCTCACACCAGTAAGAATGGCTAAGATCAAAAATTTAGGTGACAGCAGATGCTGGCGATGATGTGGAGAAAGAGGAACACTCCTCCATTGTTACTGGGATTGCAAGTTTGTAAAACCACTCTGGAAATCAGTCTTGCATTTCCTCAGAAAGTTGGACATAGTACTACTGGAGGATCCAGCAATACCTCTCCTGGGCATATATCCATAAGATGTTCCAACTTGTAATAAGAACACATGCTCCACTTAGTTCATAGCAACCTTATTTATAATAGCCAGAAGCTGGAAAGAAACCAGATGTCCCTCAACAGAGGAATGGATATAGAAAATGTGGTATATTTACACAATGGGATACTACTCAGCTATTAAAAACAATGAATTGATGAAATTCCTCGGCAAATGGATGGATCTGAGGTTATCATCCTGAGTGAAGTAACCCAATCACAGAAGAACTCACATTATATGCACTCACTGATAAGTGGATAATAGCCCAGAAACTGAGAATGCCCAAGATACAATTTGTTATACACATGAAACTCAAGAAGAAAGAAGACCAAAATGTGGACACTTTGCCCCTTCTTAGAATTGGGAACAAAACTCCCATGGAAAGGGTTACAGAGACAAAGTTTGGAGCTGAGACAAAAGGATGGAGCATCCAGAAACTGCCCCACCCAGGGGTCCATCCCATAATCAGCCACCAAAAGCAGACACTATTGCATATGCCAGCAAGATTTTGCTGAAAGGACCTTGATATAGCTGTCTCTTGTGAGGCTATGAAAGTGTCTGGCAAACACAGAAGTAGATGCTCACAGTCAGCTATCACATGGAACACAGGGACCCCAATAGAGAAGCTATGGAAAGTACCCAAGGAGCTGAAGCGACCTATAGGTGGAACAACAATATGAAATAACCATTACTGCCAGAGCTCGTGTCTCTAGCTGCATATGTAGCAGAAGATGGTCTAGTCAACCATCAGTGGGAAGAGAGGCCCCTTAGTCTTGCAAACTTTATATGCCCCAGCACAGGGGAACCCCAGGGCCAAGAAGGGGGAGTGGGTGGGTAGGGGAGCAGGGAGGGAAGGTATATACCTAATAAAAATTTGAAAAAAAAAAAGAAAAAAGAAAAATGCTACCGAAAAAAAAGTTAATCATGAAGGGAAAAAAAAAAAGTTTGATCTTTTCATTTTCATGGCTTCTCAGCCAACAAACTCTTTCTACAAAAGTTGAATGTGTAGAATGTCTCACCATCATCTTCATTTTATTCAGATGTTTTCCATACATGTTTTGAAATCCTTGCTTCACAAAATTAGCAGCAAACATACTTCAATAAATATACCTAGCTAGAATGCAGGTATGATTTCATGTTTCCAAAGATGTATTATAACATTTTATTTGGGGACCAACATACTTTTTAAAAGGGTTTGCGACCCCATAAGAAGAACAACAACATTAAACAACCAGACTCAACAAGTGCTTGCTGTCAGGAGCCTATTATACCTGTCTCCTGAGAGGCTCTGCCAGTGCCTGACATAAACAGAAGTGGATGCTCTCAGCAAGCCATTGGACTGAGCACAGGGTCTCCTATAGAGGAGCTAGAGAAAGGACTCAAGGAGCTGATGGAGTTTGCAGCCCCATAGGAGGAACAAGAATATGAACCAAGCAGTACCTCCAGATCTCCCAGGGACTAAGCCACCAACCAAAGTGTACACATGGAATGACCCATGGCTCCATCAGCATACATTGCAGAGGATGGCTCTGTTGGACATCAATGAGAGGAGAGGCCCTTTTTTTCTGTGAAGGCTTGATGCTCCAGTGTAGGAGAATGTCAGGGAGGGAGGTGGGAGTGGGGGAATGAATGAGGGGGCACCCTCTTAGAAGCAGGGGATGGGGGATGGGATAGGGATTTTCTGGAAGGAAATCCGGGAAGGGGGATAACATTTGAAATGTAAATAAATAAAATATACAATTTGAAAAAGGTATGCTTATTAAATAAAAATGGAGAAGAAAAATCCACAGGGGCAAATTAAAAAAAATGTTTTGATACCATTAACAAATCCATTCCTCAATTATTCATCTATCTTCATTGTTGCACTTTAAATGTTCTCTACAAACCAGCATACTAAATATATACTTGCACCAGCATGTGATTCTACACTTTAGGATACATTCATCTCAGACTCTTCAAGAACCTGATTGATGGCTTTTTAGATATTAATTTGCCATCTATTAATTTTGGGTAGTTTTAGAAGAAGGAAAACAACTTTTTTTTTATTTGAAACTATACCTAAAGTTCTATTTCTAAAACTTTATTTTACTTTCTTAAAGAAGACAGCTATATTTTCATAATCTCCAAGTTTGCTAAAACCATTACCACAGATATTTTTGTGAAGTGGTTTCAAAGTGGTCGAAGTGGTTTCTAAGAAAGCAAAGCCTGAAGTTAATTTGAGGCTGCTGCTAGTAATTACATTTTACCGTCTGGGACACATTTTATTTGACTTCACACATTTTCATTTGAATCTCAACTGTTACAAGGCATATGGACATCCATAGCAATCACATATGCTTCAGAATGGCTCACCACTGTCTGTTTAGGATTCAGACAATCACTAGATATCATAATGACTGTGAATTAGAACGTCAAATCGTTTGCTGAGACTGTGGTTAGATTTGCTTAGAGATGCCAAGGTATGCAACCAGGCTTCTTAGTTAAGTTGTGATTTTATCTTCCTGTGTACATTCAGAGTTTGAAAAGAAATGCATATGAAATATTATAAAATATAGAATGCTGTAATTGGAAGAGTCATGATTGAAACACAAATTTTGAGGTCTAGAAACATTACAGTTATTAGTAATAACCTTATGTCATTTCAAGTGGAAAAGAAAACCCAGGTGGTACAGACAACTTGACATCACATCAGATAAATATTTGTGAACTGCCTAGTGAAACCTACTTATAATTTTCTCATGTTTCTAATGTAAATATTCCATTACAAGACTCCCTAAATGAGTACAATGCATAATGTTTATAAAGGTTTTAAATAGTTTCCAATTAGTACCATCCTAACTCTTTACATCTGTGAGAGACATTTCATGAACTATAACAATTTGAAATTTGAAATGAGAATTTTCAATCACTACACTCATGATTTAAAATAATTAAAATTTGGTGGCATATTTTAACATTTGTCTATAATAAAATCTATACGAAAATCAATCTTATTTCATTGCTGAAAATACCATTTTTGGAAATACCAGGTAATTGCTTGTCAGCTACACTGGAGCATCTGGAGTAATTTTATGAATGATTCAATTCAGGCATAGATAAAATATATTTATTTTATCCAGAGTTGTAAATTTGTTCAAAATGGCCTTCTGCAAAACAATTTGAGTTTCAGTCCTTACAGATTTCATAACAGCAAAATGAACTGACAGAAATATTTTTCCTCCATAGCAAGAGATGGGCACCCAAAACTGTGACTTTCCCATCCAAACCTTTTAAATCTTTGGAAAATGTGAAAAATGAAAAAAATACTAAAAAGTAATTACTATGATTCATAAATGTGTGTCATAAATTACGGTAATATCAGTCTAATTCAATATAAAATATAAATGGGAGAAACACTAGAATGATATCTACATTAATGAATAAAATTTTGTAAACGTATATTTCCATAAGCATTATTCCTACATCCTTTATAGTCTCTAGACTCCACATCAGAAATCATGTTTTCTTGGGTATTTTACAGAGCTTCCTTGAGATATTTTTTTTTATTTCATAACAAATACTTCATTCATATAATTACTATCAGTCTCTCATCTCTTTTTAATACTCTCCATGTCTCCTGACTTCTCAAATTTATAACTTCCTCTTTATTATTATGTTTGCAAAGGTGTATGTAAATATATATATATAAATATATATATTATATTGTGTGTATTTATATTATACTATATGTAAACATATAAAATAGTTATATATAAATACAAAATATATATCTTATAATAAATGAGTACATTTTAATGTTTATATGAAGATGTCTTTAAGTCTTAAGATTTAGGGGCATGGGATCAGATTACCTATCAGGCATCCCAACCCTGAAGAAAATGTATTCCCACTATCTCAGCAGCTATTAAATTATTGAAGCTATTCACTCAGGGGAGACCTTGTAAAATTTTCCTCAGCCTTATTGACATGCTTTCTGTGTTTTCATTAAGCAGATCTTGATGAGAAAACTATATTGTTGATATTTCACTGGTGCAGCTTTCCTCTCAGGTCTCAAGATGCTATGATGTGACAGATATTTCTTTACTCTCTCTGGTCCATTTTCTTCAATTATCCCTGAGCTTTAGGTGTAGTGGTTGCATTGTAAGATGTATCAATCACTTATGCTCTACAACTTGAGCTGTTGTGTCTCCATGATAGTCTCCATCTCTGCAAAAAATAAGCTTATTTGTTGTTCTTTTGTTTTGTTTTGTTTTGTTTTGTTTTTCGAGACAGGGTTTCTCTGTGTAATCCTGGCAGTTCTGGAACTCACTTTGTAGACTAGGCTGGCCTCGAACTCAGAAATCCGCCTGCCTCTGCCTCCCAAGTGCTGGGATTAAAGGCATGTGCCACCACCGCCCAGCTAAAAATAAGCTTTTTTGATGGGAGTATTTATCTCTGCGTACATAAATAAAGAATACAATACAGTTAGAAATTCCCTTTAGAAAGTGCCAGTAGGAGGTTCTTCTCTAGAAACAATGCCTCTCCAGCCATGCCTAAGCTTACAGTACTAAACACTAATGCCTTCCTACTCACTAATTCTTAAATCCATTTAGACCACTGTGGATTACCACAATGGAGTGTGATCACTACATGATTTCGGATTTATTGTTAGTTTAATTATTGTTACAGTTTCTATGTTTTGCACTTTGAGCCTGTATGTAACATACATTGTTTTTCTCTCCATTAGCAGCTTTCATAGTATTTACCAACATAATAAGACCTATTTTTGTAGATAGGAAGCATGTAGGTCTGTTTCTAATGGATTCTTCTACTTCTCTGTTCATACCCTCTCCCTCTCTCTGCATTCCTTCCTCAATTCCCTGCATAATTTAGGCCCGCACATTGCTTTCCCATTTCTTCTTTCATTGCACTTGTGTCCCACTATCTGCATCCTTAGAACACTTATTGTTTTATCCCTCCATACTATCCTTATTCTTTCCCAGATTCTGAGGTTATTTTTTGTTATTGACCCACATGTAAAGACTCAAAAGTATGATCCACAAGACAGGGCAGTGGAGAACAAATGGAATCTGTCATTCTGGGTCAGCTTTATGACGCTTTCATTAAACACCCAGGGCAACTAGTCCAGAAGTGATGCATCCACAATGGGCTGTGCCCTTCCCCATCAGTCACTAATTAAGAAGATATCCTATGGACCTACTTATAGCCCTAATTTTATGAAAACATATTCTTCATTTGAGGTTCCCTCCTGTCTAATGACTCTAGCTAATCTTGTATGAAGTTGACGTGAAACTAAACATTACTTATTCTTACACTTTTTGTTGAAGTAAATTGGAAACATTTTATCTTATTAGCTTTTAATTTCCAATAAAATATTGCTTTGTGTTAGAATTTATTTTCTTATATGTAATGGAAATACCTTTACCTATACAATAACATTGATTTAATATTATAATAGTATTAAATTATAGATAAATTTACCTTCATTTAGATGTATATGACATAAGTTATTGAATGAAAGATATTGAGGTCATGACATATCTTCTACCCACATTGTCTAACTAGTTGGTAAGTCCTTTAACTACAAAGGAAAGGTCTGGAGCTACCCAGCATAGGTACCTTGCTGTGTCTGCAAGTTTGGTCTCCTTGTGAATTAATGTAAAATGTTTTTAATATTTCATTCAATGTCAAAGATGATGCCTTAGAAATACAATATAATCCAAACCATGCTTATACTAAACTTAAAAACACTTTCTATCTTAAGTAGCAACAGATGCTAAGAGAGCTGGGGTTCTGATTCCAAGATTTGAAAGGTATGGGACCATGCAGCATAGGAAGAAAATAATTCAGATTAGAAAAGGTCATGTAGAAACTTCTATACATTAAATGCACTTTCTATTCAGAATACGCTTGTGGAGCATTACATGAATATCTTACATTTGATGCATTAAAATCTAAAACTAAATGACTATTTTGTAGACAATTTATTAGTGTAAAGTGAAGTTTTTATATAACTTTGAAGTTTTTGCAATAATATGGCATTTCTTTTAAAGTAAGTTACACAAATTAAAAGTTCTGTTTTAATTTGGTTATTTTGAGTATACAAAACCTATTATACCTCTAAATTACCATAATCTTCCGCTTTGGGTTGTCTATCAAGTTAAAGGCAAGTCTTTCCCTACAAGAATATACAATCTTGACAAGGGGATCATCTAAGGAATATTAAAACCTATGACTCACTAGGTTAAATTATTAAAGGTATCTGTCTTAGTGACTATCCTATTGCTGTGAAGAAACATGATGTTCAAGAAAACTTATAAAAGAAGCATTTAATTGAGTATTTTCTTAGTGTTTCAGATTAGTCGATTGTTGTTATTTCAGGGAATGAGGTAGCTGGGAGCCAAATATGGTGTTAAAGGATGAGAGTTCCACATG
>NC_034598.1:14158818-14161830 GCF_900095145.1 Mus pahari
GAAGAAGAAGAAGAAGAAGAAGAAGAAGAAGAAGAAGAAGAAGAAGAAGAAGAAGAAGAAGAAGAAGAAGAAGAAGAAGAAGAAGAAGAGGAGGAGGAGGAAGAGGGAGGGGGAGATGGAGGGGGAGGGAGGAGACTGAGAGGGAGAGGACTGGCGTTGACTTTTGAAAACTCAAATTCCACTCCTTTGGTGACATACTTCCACAATCAAGGCTATCTTCTACTACTAACTAGAAACCAATTATTCCAATAGAAAAACCTGTGAGTACCAGTGGATCTCAAACCATCACAACATTCTTTAGTACATTTAAAATTCAAATTAAATATCACAGCACATGGATAAACAATGACTGCCTAATAATGCTAAATTTTTAAATCAGGTGTTGGGGTTCCAGCTGCAATAGTAAAAAGTCTTAATTTTCATGATGCTTATACATAACGGTTGAAAGTCTAGAAGAGGAGAACACTAAAGAAACCAAAGTTTAATACCATAGATTAAATGTTATTTTAGAATTAAGAACATTTTCTTGCTTTAATGTAACGATGCATGCATGGAACATTTGTGAGTCCAGAAGAGAGCATGAAAGCTCCTGGAACTTTGGTTACTGAGAGTTGTGAGTGCCCACTGGATACTGTAAATCAAACCCTGGCCTAATATAAGAACAGAAAGCAGTGTTATGAACTGAGTTATCTCTCTAGCCTTATGACTGAATTAACTATTGACATATGATTAATTTCTAGCTCTGTGATTGACCTAATTATAAGTCTCATTAAAAGAGAAATAACATAAGCTAGGATATACACTATGTGGTAGACTGCAGGAAAACTACCCCACAAATAGTAAACACAGAGGATTGTCTGTTCACTAGTTAGTTTAGCTGGGACATGGAGCCAAATGTGGGCTAATGTGTCTGAGGGGGAAGGTAGGGATGGCAGGGAGCTCATTTCAGGTACTGTGCTAAGATAGATGTATGTGTGTGTCCAGGAACAAATCTAATAGTTAGCTTTAAGCAGTGGAACAAGATTCTTTAGTTTCCATTTAAAACATTTACAAGTCTTTCTATGGAGCAAATCAAGACAGAAAATGAAAAAGCAAGTAAAGGACAAAGTCAAAGCTTCATTAAATAGCTCCAATGAGAGATTTTTAGAATAATCACAGGATAAGTACATGTGGAAAGAAACTGTCACATTTTAAATACTTATATGCCTTGAATATAAATCCAGTGTAATTTGCTGACAATTATTTGTTAATTGCAATTTGATTCAATTGGTAAGTTTGAAAAAGAGAATTCCAGAGAAAATATAATTCACTGAACTTACTTCTTCTTAGTACTGTCTGAGAAAAATAAAAGCACATTAGTATTATGTCTTTAGCATACTTAAAATTGTTACTATGTATTTTTTTTTCAAATTTCACAATAATTGCAAGTAAAAGCAAATGAGAACTAAAATGGGTAAAGTGTAGCACTTGCCAAATGGCACAATACTAAATGGAATAAATTTCCCAAAACTGTTAACAAAGTATTCTGTGTAGCAGCAAAATAGACTCCCATTGATCCACTTTTGCATTTTCTGCAGCTCATATACTCTGTTGAAATTTAAAGCATTAGGTGAGATAAGTAACAGCTACATGGTTAAGTGGAAATACATATAAACAGTAGCATAGTTGTATCACAACATGAACTCCAGGAAGTGCTGCATAGTGGAGAGTGCCTGGGTTGGTGTAGTACCTGCCTGTGTGAATTCTAAACCTAATATCAGATCATAAGTAATACAGAGCAACCTCCTTACCCGACTCATTACCTTTGTGATATGGTATTGTTAAAAACAGCAGTACTTTTCCGTTACACATTTTATTGTCAGTATACAATTCTATAGCCCATATCACTATTTATATGTAAATAGTATAAGATGTCTAAGAACTTAATTTTCTCATTCTCATTTGAATTTTGATATTGAAAGTTGTTGCTATGTCATTTCTGGAGACACATACCCAAAGATTCATTGGTCTCCTTTTATGGCTACTACAGTGGTTATTATTATTTATGACTATTCATCTTACATATTTATAGTTCTGCAGTCTCTGTTAAGTAGTTCTGTCAATGTATAATAAGACACGAGATCAGGTTACTTGGCATTCATTGTGTTTCCATTAGTAAAATCATGTTACTATTTATATTCTTAAGAATAGATATGTGTTTGGAGATGGAGTGTTTTAAGAGATCATTGTAATCAGTTTGAGATTGAGTCAATGAGGAAAGAGAGATCTCTGCAGGTATGGTAGTTTGAATAAAAGAGGGTCCCATAGGTCCATAGGGAATGGCACAATTAGGAGGTATGGGCCTTGTTGGAGAAAATGTGTTTCACTTATTGCTACCTGAAGATCAGGATATATATCTTTCAACTTCTACAGCATCATGTCTGGCTTTAATACTATAAACCTCTGAATCTGACGGCCAGCCCCAATGAAACGTTTTTCTTTATAATAGTTGCCAAAGTCATAGCGTCTCTTCCCAACAATAGGAACCCTAACTAAGAGCAAGTGTTCTGCTACAACGCTGGGAAAGAGACTTGGCTGTTGAATTCGGAGGAGCAGAAAGAGAGGAGAAGATGGCCTTCCGTTTAGTATTTTTATGGGACTTCCAAGAATTTGAAGTAGTGAGTCTATTAGTCTTGTGCCTCCTCTTGTGTTCTTTTCTTTCTTTCGGTTTGCCTTGTAAAAATGAAAAGTGATGTTTGGTTGTTATTCTATTTTATTTTGTGTTATCTATTAGAATCATGTTCTTTTCTTATGAGAGAAAGATAGGAACTAAATCTTTAGAGGAGTAGAGGAATAAGGAGGAGTAGAGGGAGTGAAACCTGTAATCAGGTTATATTCTATAAAAAAAAGAATCTATTTTCAATTATTGGGAAAAATAGGAAAATGATAACTTTTTTCCTTCCTTCCTTCCTCCTTCCTTCCTTCCTTCCTTCCTTCCTTCCTTCCTTCCTTCCTTCCTTCCTTCCTTCCTTC
>NC_034598.1:14161867-14192767 GCF_900095145.1 Mus pahari
TCTCTCTCTCTCTCTCTCTCTCTCTCTCTCTCTCTCTCTCTCTCTCTCTCTCTCTCTTTCTTTCGTTCGTTCTTTTTATTCTTTAATCTTTTATTACATCCAGATTTTCCTTCTTCTGGTCTACCCTTCAACTACTCCACATCCCACACTCCTCGCCCACTCCACTCCTATCACCAAGAGGCTGTCCACCCTACCCCACCAGACCTTTCCACTCACTCAGGCCCCAAGTCTCTGGAGAGTTAGGTGAAACTTCTCTGATTGAGTGTAGAACCTGCTATCCTCTGCTGCATATGAGTTGTGGGCCTTGTATCAGCTGGCATATGCTGCCTGCTTGGTGGCTCCGTGTCTGAGAGATCCCAGGTGTCCAGGTTAGTTGAGAATGCTGGTTCTCCT
The DNA here is from genome assembly GCF_900095145.1 of Mus pahari. Lineage (NCBI taxonomy): Eukaryota > Metazoa > Chordata > Mammalia > Rodentia > Muridae > Mus > Mus pahari. The sequence continues at coordinate 14,162,261 of NC_034598.1, forward strand.
ATAGGATTGCCCTCTTCTTAAGCTTCTTACAGCATTTCCCTAACTCAACCTAAGGAGTCACCAGCTTCTGTCTATTGGTTAGGTGTAAATATTGCATCTGACTCAGCTGCTTGTTGGGCCTTTCAGAGGGCTGTAATGATAGGCCCCTATTTGTAAGCACACCATAGCACCAGCAGTGTCAGGCCTTGGGCCACCCCCTGAGCTGGATCTCAATTTGTTCCTATCACTGGACCTACTTTTCCTCAGGTTTTTCTCCATTTTGTCCCCGAAGTTCTTTCAGACAGGAACAATACAGAGTCAGAGTTTTTGACTGTGTCATGGCAACCCCATCCCTCCAATTGACTTTCTATCGTTCTGCTGGAGATGAGCTCCCAATGTTCCCTCTGCCCACTGTAGGGCATTTCATCTAAGGTCCCTCCCTTTGAGTCCTGAGAATATGTCATCTCCCAGATCTCTGGTACATTCTAGAGGGTCTCCTCACCTCCTACTTCCTGAGGTTGCCTGTTTTGATTCTTACTGCTGACCTTTAGGCCTTCAGTCCTGTTCTCCACCCCCCAACATGTGATCATGTTCCCCTCTTCCCCTACCTGTCACTTTTCCCACCCAGGTCCCTCCCTTTTCCCCCCTTCCTGTGATTTCTTTCTTCTTCCTTGAGCCCTTTGGCTTCTTAGCCTTCTTGAGTTCTGTAGAATGCATCCTAAGAATTCTGTATTTTGAGGGCTAATATCCATAATTTTCAAATAAAATCCTCTACAATGTAGATTTCTGTATAAGTAGAGCATGCCAGTTTTCAAAGAAATAAAACACTTGCTTTTCTCACGTAGTACAATCCCACTGATGTTCATCTGTGTAGTGTGTGTGTGTGTGTGTGTGTGTGTGTGTGTGTTAGTAAACATTCTCTCAATTGTGAGATTCATTTCACAAAGATTTTTATTGTAAAATCTTAATAATTTGTTACTTACATTCTGGAAGAAATAAACAATGATGAAAAGTAAATACCTTTTCTCCCAACAAATTTTTAAGTGTTTCATTTACTTCATATTTTTCATAATTCAACTTTTATCTGTCTAGAAGACAATAGTGTCATAAATACAATCTCTTATATTGGTAGAAATCTGAATAGGTTATTAAATCTCAAGGACCCTAATATTTCATTTCTTAAATGTAACATTTGAATATGCATCTCTTACTTGAAACTTGAAATCCGGGAAATATTGCATTTTTCCCTTTACAAATTTCAAATTACGCAGTTTAAAAACTTAATCCATGATTATATTATAGTGCTTTTCAGTTTCTTAACTCATGTGTTTGGAAAATTTAAAGTAATTTATGTGAAACAACATAAACTTGAGAAGTAAGTTTCTTTGTTTCTTTTTTTTTTTTTACTTTTGTGTTTTGCAATGCTGATATTTATTGCCTGCATTCAACTGAAAAGTTGGAAGGCAATTGCAACCAACAAATGTAGACTGTAATTATTGAACAGTATTCATGTAATTGTTTTGAGAAAATGATTAGATACAATAGTTGTGAATAATGTAAAATAATGGCTCTGTTATTTCAAATCATTTCTGTACATTCTGATAAATATTGTCCTTCTTTCAAATACTTCAAGGAAGCATTTTATTTATGCTCCTTAATTTGTGCTACCACTGTAAGTTATTTTTCTATTCATATTCATATATAAGACTATATATTATGTAATTATATATACAATGTAATTATTACCATATTCATAATTATTCCTTTGCATTAGGATGAGCACTGAAAATTTGATGCCATCAAATTTCATGTAAACTAATGTTGGAGAACCTTGTTATTAAGGTAACAGTCCCCTATGACTGGATGGCTTTCTAGTTCAGCACAAAATGGGGAGGGGGCTTCCTTTCTCCCTTTTCAGCTGGAGCACACCTATCTCTGCTTATCTTTGTCTAGAGAGTGGCCCTGAACACATGTGTCTTGTTTTATCTGAAAATTGACCTTGTACAGAGCTTTCTGCAAGGCAGAATAAACTCATCATACAAGTCCCACTCTGGCTTCTTATCCCTATGGTAATTTGGTACTGTAACAGTCATTCCTTCCCACTTGCTTGATGCTATGACCAATTATCTTTTCCCAATGATACCCCTATAATAGCCCTTATATACCCTGTCCCCGAAAGAATAGAGTCCTTTTGCTTCAGCAGTCTCTGGAGGTCATTACATATTCCATACAGTCCATACTCATAGCTGTCCAAACCCCTGATCTGGACATCTCTCAGGCTGGTGGCCAACAGTCTCCAGCGAGAAATGGGGCAGGCACAAATGTCAGTATTGTTATTTTTTGTTTATGGTGACCAAGCTATTTGCTAGATCTTTGCAGTTGTTTATCTCATTTTTCATCATTATGCTTTGGTTTCTACTCAGTATATTTAGCACCTTAGGCAAGTTGAGGGTATGTCCTGAATTACAGATAAGTTGTCCTGTGAAGGTTAATAACTATCTTTCAAATTAATTAAAATATTCTTTATCACCCAGAGTTACAATTTTCTGTATATACTGGGCATAGTTAACATCTCTTTACATATAAAATATGATGTAAACTATAGTATTATCTATTAACTATGGGAATTATGGTATACATTTGGACACTAATACTTACTCCTCTTATTATTAAGGTAAGTTTACCAGCATCTCGTTATTTCCTACTTTCACTTCCATTCACTACAACTCCCATACTTATTAGTTTCTCAGACCTGAGTAGGAACAGAATTGATATGGCAATATCTTTTACCCTGTATTCTTAATTATGCTTAACTTTAATAGATGCCAAATATTTATTCTTTCACTTTCACTTGAATAAATGTAAGAAATAAACCTTTCATTCAATTTGTTTGATGTGATAATATCCTTTGGTATATTATTAATTAGATTTTATTTATTTTGATTCATTTGGCTCATAAAATTATATTTTATTTCATTTAGTTATGTTTACTTACTGAAATAATAGTATTATTAAATATACTTCTCAATAAGAATTATGAGTTTTTCTTTCTTATAGTGCAAATAATACATTTTCTTTCTAAAGTTTTCATCAAATTCAGCCACAATCCCTGACAAGACTTGCTTATTTTGTCCTTGGAAAAACTAAATGTTCACAGTAAGTGCCAGGGAAATCTAATGTAATGAGAACAGACAGAATGTCTTAGAGCTGAGTACAAGCAAGGAGAAGCAGAAGAGATGTGGGAAACACCTTTCCGTAGTGCTAAGCAGCTCCCGGGTATGGAGTGGCATCTTCTTTGTTTTGTGCCAGTGAAAAACAGCTTCTCCATCAATATAGCTTCTGTTGTTTCGAAAATCTGAAGAATTTACAAAAGTTTCTGGAACTTGGAAGGTGGTAAATGGCATGCTTCTTGTTCTGCTTTTCTGTTAAGAGCATATGTATCCTTTGAAGAATAACTAGAGCAAGCTTCACAGCTGATATATGAAGTAAACAACCTCTGCTAAGTGTCTAGAACAAACTACAATTGTAGTTAAATTATTATAACACTGTGATTTTCATTCTTGGCAACCATACTTGCAATTGAAATGGAAAATTAAAATGAAAGTATGGCATTAGAATAACACGCAAGGTTAACAGCACAGTTGTTTAAATAGACTGAATTTTAAGTCTTTAATTCCTTGCACTGAGCATACTCTGTTGATGTAGTCAACCTTCTATTTACTAGCATCCCTCCCTAATATACAATGGTCTCACCAATGGGACTATCAGAAGTCCTTAGGTCATCCTGTGATTTTTGTTTAAGTATCAGTAACCTACCTTTACCCTACAATTGGTGGCCTCATTTTACCATTTGACTTTGCATGTCACTGAATGCCAGACACTCATTTCAATACATATCTATCCTAACTGTGAAGACAGATAATCTAATAAGAAAAGTATCTAGACTGATAAGGAGAATACCTCTAGAAAGTTGGCAGTGCAGCACTATTGTTCAATTGGTACAATGATGGAAGCATCAAAATTACTGGAAATTTAGTACTATATTATGACTTTATACCAAAATTCTTGCTAGACCAGAACAGGCAATGTTTATCGTCAGTTCAAGTTCAAGAAGCCAAGACTGCTAATGTAGGAAAGTGGTTGCTATGAAGCCCTTATAAGGATTACAAGATATTTAGATTTTACTTTAACTCCTGTTGTTAAATAAGTACCTTCCCTTGTAGTCTGGGCCTTTCTTGATACTTTAAAGCATCAAGAGATTTTCCACAGTGGCCACAAATTGTGGCTTACTCTTTGCAATGCCTGTTTCTGTGATTGTCTCTGGATTCCTTGACAGAGCCAAAATGCAGAGAAGTTAGAAAAAAAAAAAAACCTGAACAATAGATATTTTAAAATGAATATTCTTTTTCTTTGGTAGATTTATTGAGTTATTAAATTAAATGTCTTTGAGTAGAGCAAGCATCAGTTTCCTGTGACTAAATAACATATTTCAGTAATACATTTCATTATGCTTATTCCCACACCTTTTCTGCTTCCTTCCTGTTTTTTTTTCTTTTGAAGCTTTTTGAAAATGTGTAATTACAAATCCAATTACAATTAGTTTTTGTCCCTCTCTTATATTCTATAGGTTCAATAATAAATAGAAAATAGATGTAAATGGAAGTAACTGAAAATTGCTATAATTAAGGCCTACCTGATAAGTGGAAAAAGAAAGAGATGGTGGATGGAATTTGACAAGTTGAAGAAATGCAGAACACTGTCAGACCAGCTGTACATCCTGACAATAATAATAGGGCAATATCACGTTTGGGATTTTTTTTTTCCCGAGACAGGGTTTCTCTGTGTAGCCCTGGCTATCCTGGAACTCACTTTGTAGACCAGGCTGGACTCGAACTCAGACATCTGCCTGCATCTGCCTCCAGAGTGCTGGGATTAAAGGCGTGTGCCCCCATGCTCGGTTAAGTTTGGGGATTTTTTTATGTCATTATGGAGTTGTTACTCCTTGAAAGGTTCATGGAAGAGGGACAGTAAGATTTTTATTTCTTCGTATGTTTTGAATAATGGTAAGTACTCAGTTTGGGACTTCTAAATTTCAGAGTTTGGGAAAATTATTTGCCTCCTGAGTGTGAAATAGTAGAGAATTTAAGAAGTAGAGTAAGAGGGGAAAATTATGTAAGACATTAATATTTGATAAGCAAATAATGTGAGAGTTATGAAATTAATAATTTTTTTAATTACACAATTCATTCCTTGAAATTTTGTTTATGTTGGTAATATTAGCTTTGGGTCAACTAATAGAGTGAGAAAATAGAAATTCTATAAGGTAATAAATTAACTAGTCAAAAGATCAAATTACCAATCATCTCTATTAATTTTTTTGTACTTTTTCTTTAGAATTAATGATGTCTTGATATTACCTATTTGTTTGATCAGTAATTAATGACTCTATGGGCATTTAAGTATTCTGTATTATTTTGCTAATCATGTTACATATACTTTTCATTGATAATGTTAGGACATTTTTATAGTTTCTACAACAATGTAAGTGCCTAATTAATTAATCCTAAATTCATGACTTAGTCTGCAAGTTTATCTTTTATAATTTATTTATGTAACATTTTGTTACATATTAATGTAGTTTTGCCCATATTTGTTATATGTAATAAATTATGTGTTTAATTATAGGTGATATAAATTTTACTAGTGACCATACTAAAATACTTGCATTAACTAGGAGTTACAGACTTTATAAATTACCATATTAACATATACTTAACCCAATATGTTTTATGTAAAAACATGTATAAATATGTTATTTCCAAATATAGTTTGTAAACTATGCAAATTGTTCTTTGTAGTTTTTGTACTTTTTACTTATTTTCATGAGTTTGCCTCCATAATGAGTCATTATTTTATATCAAGTATTCTAACATGTTCATTATTGAAGGATAACAAAATTAATTATAGATAAAATTTTTGAAACAGAAGAACTGACATTAGAACTATTAAGATGAAATTTATAAATTCAGGCATTACAAATACACAAAAAAGGTACACTATTAACTTCATAACTTGCCTGTAAAATCTACTGATGTGATATTTAAACATCACTGGCAAGATAAGGCTGTGAATGATTATAGAAACCTTATATAAGGAGAAATTGAAAGTGGGATTCATTTCAGCAACAAGAAATTAATCCAACCATAAAAGTTTACATGTTAAATGATGAGATGAAGACAGGGAAGGAAAAAAAACTGGGTTCTAATCACTCTATCTGGTGAGTACACTTTCCTCTACAGATAATATGAATTTAGATTTCATGTAAAATTGACTTAACCAGCTGGCAATAAACAAAGAAAGTTGAGTTTCTGATGGAGTAATTGGATAGACAAGATGAAATATAACACTGTAAACATATTTTTCAAATGGAAAAATGATGCAAGAAATAGAAAAGGGTCCAAAATTCCAGGCAAGCCACCTCTATGCGTACAGTCCCTGATCTCTCAGGACCTAGTCACCCTATTCCCCCAAACACCACTCCCTCCTTGTCATAGTGTCCTATACCACAAGTCCTGCAAAAGCGTCATGCAAGACCAAACTCTAGGTAGGCCATACACCCTAGAACCTCCCACAATGGTCTCAATGTACTTCCACTATACACTCACTTGTTTTTCCCCTCCTTAAAACCATGTTCTGGCCCCCAAAATAGAGAACCCCTACTCAAGCACAGGATACTTTTTCCATAACACCAGAATAGAAATAGAAAGCAAGGAACAAAACACCAATACAAAAAGAACAAATGCAGAAATTCGTACCTACACTTATATGCACCCTAAAGGCAGATACCCAGAAACCAGTGTAAGAAGACAGTCAATGTTTCCAGTCTTCTTCCCCACCTGGGCCAGATCAGCAGCTGATACCCTCCCACATCCTACAGCCTACATACCTTCAAGGAAGTTCACAGTAACCAAGGACACAGATGAGAATCTCACTCAAATACCCATACCAGCAGGGCCACCCACAGAGCCCAACTGATGTGGGAGCTACACATCCTCTTGAGTGCCACCTTACTTCTGATCTGCTTCCCCACTTGGGCCAGATCAGTCAACACTACCCTCCCAGGCCCTACAGCCTGAGGGCCTCCCAGGAGATCTATACTAACCAAGGACACAGGAGGCCCATCCTAACCAGAGACAGCACTGACTGCTTCCAAGGGGAAAGGCTCAAGCCTGTCTCCAGTCAGAGACACCTAGGTCAATTAACATCAGAGTTAACCAGATGGTGAGAAGCAAGGGCAAGAATATACGAAATAATGCAAAGCAATGCAGGATCATTAAAATCAAGTTCTTCAACCACAGCAAACTCTGGATAACTTAATATGCCTGAAAAGCAAAATTCTGACCAAAAATCCCATCTTATGAAGATGATAGACGCCTTTAGTCTTTATGTAGGACATCAATAAGCCCCTTAGAGAAATACAGAAAAACACAAGGAAATAGGTAGAAGCCATTGAAGAAGAAACAAATAAATCCCTTGAAGAAATACAGGAAAATAAAATCAAACATGTGAATTAGTTGAACAAAATAATCTAACAACTAAAAAATGAAAATAAAACAAATAACACACAAACAAACAAAATGGAGGCAACCCTGGAGATGGACAGCTCAGGAAAGAAATCAGGAGCTATACTTGTATCAGCAACAGAATACATAAGATAGAAGAGAGAATCTCAGAAATAGAAGATGCCATAGAAGATATTGATTCACAGATCAAAGAAAATTCAAAATGTAAAAAGCTCCGAAACCAAAATATCCAGGAAATTTAGGACACAATGAAAAATAAAACCTAAGAATAATAGAAATAAAAGAGGATAAAGAATTCCAACTCAGAGGGCAGTAAATATCTTCAAAATAATCATAGAAGAAAACTTCCCTAACCTAAAGAAATAAATGGTTCCAAGTGAGCATGCATAAATCCCACATGGGAGGAGGAAGAAAACGATCACAGAAGGGGGGATGGAGGGAAGAAACTGGGTGAGAAAGGAGACAGAGAGGGGAAGAAGTGAGAAAATAATACATTATCAGATATTGGGTTGAGGGAATGGGACTGAAACCCTGAGGGTCAGCAGAAATTATGGAAACAGGAACCTTGGGAGGTAGAAGGTAGGGGCACCCTTTAGAATGTCCCAGAGACCTTGGAGATGAGGGACTCTCAGGACTCAAAGGGAGGGACTTTAGATGAAATGCCCAACAGTGGGGAGAGGGAACTCGCAGAGGCCATCTCCAGTAGAAAGACAGAGCATAAATTAAAGAGATGGGGTTGCCCTCCAATAATAATAATAATAATAATAATAATAATAATAATAATAATAATAATAAAACCCTCTAACTCAGAACAGTTCCTGTCTGAAAGAACTTCAGGGACAAAAATGGAGAAGAGCTTAAAAATAAGGAGATCCGGTGACAGACTCAAATTAGGATCCAGCTCAAACGAAGGTTCCAAGGCCTGGAAATATTTTTGATGTTATAGTGTGTTCCTAAAAAGGGCATATCAGGACTGCGCTCTGAAGGACCCAACAAACAGCTTTAAGAATCAGATGAAGATATTTATACCCAAACAATGGATAGAAGATGGTGACCCCTGAGGTTAAATTAGAGAAAAGCTGAAAGAAGCTGAGGAGGAGGAGTGCAACCCTATTGGAAGACCAGAAGTCTCAAATAAATTGGACCCCTGCCCTTTCAGCCACCAAGCAGGCATGGTACACCAGCTGATATGAGGCCCATAACACATATATAGCAGAGGGCTGTCAGGTCTGGACTCAGAGAAGGTGGACCTAACCCTCAAGAGACTTGGGGCCCCAAGGAGTACGGCAGTTCTAGTAGGGTAGGGGTGGGGGTATGGGAACATCCTCTTGGAAATGTGGGAGGAGGTATGGGATGCAGAACAGTCAGAGTATAGCTGGGAAGAGAATAAAGTCTGGGATATAAAAAGAAAGAAAGGAAGGAAGAAAGAAAGAAAGAAAGAAAGAAAGAAAGAAAGAAAGAAAGAAAGAAAGAAAGAAAGAAAGAATAAACAAACAAATAAATACATAAATAAAAGAAAACAGAGATGAGATGGCCATAAATGTACATGAAGCAAAACAGAACACCAGATAGTTTGGACCAGAAAAGTAAATCCTTTTTTTACATAATAATCACCGCACTAAATGAACAGAAAAAGAAAAAAATATTAAAATGTATAAGGTGAAAAAAGTCAAGTAACATACAAAGGCAGACATATTAGAATTACACCAGATTCCTCAACAGACTCTAAAGCCAGAAGATCCTGGATTAATCAAACCAGCTCAGTCAGTCAACTGGATCTCAAGAAAGGAAGTGAAAATTGAAAAGAAAAAGACAATTAAACAAAACTATAACATGACTCCATCCAGTGCTGACACAGAAGTGGAGCTATTTTTTTCTAGTATGCTTTTATACAATTTTAGGTACATGTGAAGAATATGGCCATTCTTAAGGCATAAAGAAAGTAGTAAAGGAACAAAGAAAGCATAAATAAGAGTCCAGTGACTTAGTGTATTCACATTAAGATACAAAGAACACATTCCTCAGCTCTATTTATCTAGGTCCTACTTCCTAGTCCTAGCCCAATGTCAAATTCTTGCCTGAGCCTACTTCTATGTCCTGGGTCAATGTCAAATTCCTGCCAAATTCCTAGAAAGAGTTCCAAAAGCTTTTTACATCTCCTCACTTTTTAATTCATAATTCAAAAATTCTTGAGTTGCTCTGACAAGAATGCCTTCCTCACTCATCTTGGAATATGCATTGTCAAAGTAATGCACATTTGTCTTAGGTTGGTAAGGTTTTTTTTTTTTTTTTTTTTTTTTTTTTCCAGAATCTTACCTGTCTTTGACTTCCAGCCTGTTAAATTAATGATGCTAGCTGGAGGTCTATCTTGAGTTTCAAGCCACATATTTTGCCCACCAGCATGTTGATCTTCTATCTTAAAGGGCAGGAATAAAACAATTCCCAGGACAAGAAGGGCTAATATGATCAAGCCTTATATGCCATTCTTGAAGCTTGACCAAGAAGGAAATACTGACTTCAAGCCATGAATAATTTTAGCATCAGCAGCATCCAAACTCAGTGCAGCAGATTTCTATAAATTCATAATCTCGTTATACAAAGTTAAACCATCCAGGGAAGAGTTAGAATTATGCCAAATATCATTAAAGTCTTTGAATTTTCTCCCAATTATTGTAATTCTCATTGTAAACTTTAGAAGTAACACAAATCCATTGGTCTGTAGCATGACACTTGAGATGGCTTCTTACTCCTAAACTCCTCTCCTATAATTTAAACAGTATCATAATTGGGATCAATTAGTTGTTGCAAATGTCTATCTAAATCCTCTTGAGATTTTTAATTTAGTTATTCTAATTGGTGTGAAGTGGAATCTCAGGGTCTTTTTGATTTTTATTTATGTGATAACTAATTACAGCACATGCTGGTAAGGATGTGAAGAAAGAGGAACATTCCCCCATTGCTGGTGTGATTGCAAACTCATAGAACCACTCTGGAAATCAATCTGGTGGTTCCTTATAAAGTTGAAAAAGAAATTCTACCTGAAGATTTAGCTGTACCACTCTTGAGCATGTAACCAAAAGATGCCCCACCATACCACAAGGATACTTGCTCCCCTATGTTCATAGCATTCTTAATTGTAATAGCTAAAAGCTAGAAACAACCAAGATGTCCCTCAGCTGAAGAATGGGTACAGAAAATGTGGTTCATTTACAAAGTGGAAAATTATTCAGCTATTTAAAATGAAGACATCATGGATTGTGCCAGCTAACGGATGGAACTAGAAAATATCATCCTGAATGAGGTAACTCAGGCTCAAAAACACATGAATAATATATACTTACTGATAACTGGATATTAGATAGTAAGTATTGATTGCCTAAAATACAACCCACAGACTGTAAGAATTATAACAACCAGAAATGTCCAAGTGAGAATACTTCAATACCACTTAGAAGAGGGAAGAAAATAATCATGTAAAGAAGAAGGAGGGAGTGACCTGTGTGGGAAGGTGGAGGAGAAATGGAGAACAGAATCAGGTACGTGAAGAACAGGAGAGAAACCAAATGGCCAGGAGAATGTATGGAAATATGCAGTCTTCAGGGGCTGAGGAAGGTGGGTGAGAATCTAGAAAGTGCCAGTGACATGGTAGGGAGACTTTCAGAATTCAACTGGTGTCCCTTTATCCAAAATCCCCAACATTGAGGATAGAGAACTCAAGGCCTCTACCTCCATGTGAAAGGCCTTCATGTGAAAGGACTTCAAGTAGTAACTAAACAACACCAAAATTTCTGATACAGAATTATTTCTATCTAAAAGAATTACAGGGAAAGAAATGGAGAAGAGACTGCAGGAAAGGCAGTCCAATGATATTCCCAACCTGGTATCCCTCTCGTGGGGGGGGGGGGACCAAAGTCTGATACTTGGCTGCCATGGCTACCTTCTGAGAGGCCCTAACAGCAACTGACTGAGACACACACAGATACTTAACACAACCATTTGACTGAAGGGGTCCCTGACTTCAGCTGCCAGAATGGATGTAAAAAGAGGATCTAACCTGCTGCTGCCTATACCTCAGTATCAAAACATACATTAACTTAGAGTCAAGGTTTGAGAAAAGATTTTACAATCCCATGAACAAAAGAAGCAAGATGATATAGCCATTGTAATATGTAACAAAACAAGCCTTGAACCAACATAAATCAAAAGAGACAAGGAAAGATGCCTCATATGTATCACAAGAAAAATAAACAAAGATGATATTTGAATTCTTACCACAACGGCACCCACATCGACCCTCATATATTCGTAGTGGGGTACTTCAATACCCCACCATCACCAATGGACAGATCATCCAGACAAAAATTAAACAGAAAAAAAGTTCTCATTTATTATTATTATTATTATTATTATTATTATTATTATTATTATTATTATTATTGGTTTGTTGAGACAGGGTTTCTCTATGTAGCCATGGCTGTCTTAGAACTCACTAAAGACCAGGCTGGCCTCGAACTCAGAAATCCACCTGCCTCTGCTTCCCAAGTGCTGGTGGAACTCACAAATATTATAAAACAAAAGACCCTAACAAATGTCTATAGAGGATTTCACCAAAAACCAAACACTATACTTTTTTCTCAGTAATTCATAGAACCTTCTTCTAAACTAACCACATGCTTGGTCACAAAGCAAATTTCAACAGATATAAAAAAATTGTCATAACTTCCTCTACCCTAAGAGAACTTCACAGATTAAGACTGGATTTCTACAAAAGCAAAAAACCTAGAAACTCATGGAAACTGAACAATTCTGTACATAGAGACTACCAACTCAAGACAGAAATTTAAAAAAAAAAGATATCCTAGAATTTAATTAAAATTAATGTATAACATATCCAAACCAATGGGACAAGGAAAATGTAAAGAGAAAGTTCATAGCACTACTTCATACAGAAAAATAACTGGAGAGATTGCTGTTAATGATTATTTATTTTTTCATTCATTCATTCATTCATTCATTCATTTCTTTATTTATGTTTTTACTTATTTATTTCTTTAACTTACTCATTTTACATCCTGTTCTCTGCTCAGTCATCCCCTCCCAAAACCCTTGACTCCACCTCCCACTCCATCTCATCTGACTGGATACGGGCTCCCTAAGTATACCTTCACCATGGCACATAAAGTCTCTTCTAGACTAGGTACATCTTTTTGAACTGAGGCCAGACAAGGTAGCCCTGCTAGAATAACATATCACACTGACAGGCAATCACTTTTGGGGTAGCCCCTGTTCCAGTTGTTAAGGTCCCACATGAAGACCAAGCCACACTTCTGCTATATATGTGTGAGGAGGCCTAGATGTAGCCTGTGTACCTTCTTTGGTTGGTGGTAATAATGTCTGCATGTAGAAGAGTATAATTAGATCTATAACTATTTCCATGCTCAAAACTCAATTCTTAGTAGATCAAAAACCTAACATTAAATCACACATATTGAACCTGATATAAAAAGTAGTAGTAGTGAATATCTTTGAACTCATAGGCGCAGGAGACAACTTCTTAAACAATACATATCACACAGGCATTAAGATCAATAATTAATATTGGAACCTTATAAAACTGAAAAATTTTTGTAAGACAAAGGGGAGTGTCAAGAGAGTAAAAATTAGTCTACAGAATAGAAAATATTTTTACAAATATTTCTGATAGATGGTTAGTTTCCAAAATACATAAAGAACTCAAGGCATTAACAAAGCAAGGCATCCAATTAAAAAAATGAGGAACAGAGCAAAACAAGCAAATCTCAATACAAGAATCTCAAATGGCTGGCTGAGAAACTCTTAAAGATATATTGAATATTCTTAGCAATTAAGGAACTAAAAATCAAAAGTATTTTGAGAATTCATCTTACATATGTCAGAATGGCTGAAATTAGTAATAGAAATGACAGCTTATGGTGGCAACGATAGAGAAAAAGGGGAACACTACTACACTACTGGTGGGAGTGCAAGCTTGTAGAGCTACTGTGGAAAAGAGCATGGCTGTTCCTCAAAAAGAATTGGAAATCAATCGATTTCAAGACCAAGCTATACCAGTCTTGGGCATATCCGCAAAAACATTCTATAAACTGCAATGACACTTATTCAACTGTATTTATAACAGCTTTAATTACAATAACCAGAAATTGCAACTAGCAGAGATGAACCTAAAACAATGAATGAAGAAAACGTGCTACAGATACAGTGAAATACTAATCAGTTGTTAAGAAAGAAAGGAAGAGAGAGAGAGAGAGAGAGAGAGAGAAAGAACAAGAGAGAGAGAGAGAGAGAGAGAGAGAGAGAGAGAGAGAGAGAGAGAGAGAGAGGCAAGAAAGAAGCATGTTAACATGAAATTTGTAGGGAAATGGATGGAAGTAGAAAAAAAAATATGAGCAGGTGAGGGATCCACCTTGTGCTCCAGGTCACCCAGTGATCAGTCTGTGCCAGTAAGAGTGAGGACTGCAGAAGCAACACAGCATCTAGGAAAGACCACACTTTGGGCGCTAGACATCCAAGCAACTTCCCTGCCAGAGGAGAGGTGTGTACACTAGAGGGGTCTCACTGCCTGAGCAAGTGAGGTGGCCATCTATACTCCAGGTGACTCAGGGACCAGTCTGCTCTGGTGAGAGTGCAGACTTCAGAAGCTACACATCTTCTGGGACAGGCAGAAGAAACATAGCTTCAGGGACAGACTCCATTTCTGGCTCCAGACATCTGGGCACCTTCCCTGCCAGAGGAGAGGTGGTCACCTGGGAGGGCTCTGTGCATCAGAGCAGGTGAGAGAATCATCTTGTGTCCCGGGTCCCTCAGAGACTAGTCTGTGCAGGTGAGCATGCAAACTGCAGAGACCACACATCTTCTGGGACAGGCCCCATTTCGGGCCTGCATCTACAGCCAGGAGGGAGTTCTGAACACCAGACCTCTGTGAACCTTCCCTGCTAGAGCAGAGCTTGCCTGCTGAGAGTAATCTGACCACTGAAACTCAGGAAAGAGCTGGACTCCCAGGACTGTTGACAGAGGCTAACAGAATAACAGGAGGAATAAGCTCCAACAAGAGACAACTATAACAACTAATGCCAGAGATTACCAGATAGTGAAAGGCAAACATAAAAATCTTACTAACAATAACCAAGACCACTCACCATCATCAGAACCCAGCACTCCCACCTCATCCAGTTCTGGATACCCCAACACACCTGAAAAGTAAGACTCAGATTTAAAATCATATCTCATGATGGTGGTAGAAGATTTTAAGAAGGCCATTAATAACTCACTTAAAGAAATACAGGAGAACACTGTTAAACAGATAGAAGTCCTTAAAGAATTACAGGAAAAGACTGCTAAATAGGTAGCAGTCCTTAAAGAGGAAACACAAAAATCCCTTAAATAATTACAGGAAAACACAACCAAATAGGTGGTAGAATTGAACAAAACAAACCAAGACCTAAAAAGGGAAGTAGAAACAATAAACAAAACCTAAAGTGAGACAACTCTGGAGATAGAAACCCTAGGAAAGATATCAGGAACCATAGATGTGAGCATCACCAACAGAATACAAGAGATGAAAGAGAGAATC
This sequence comes from Mus pahari, assembly GCF_900095145.1. Lineage (NCBI taxonomy): Eukaryota > Metazoa > Chordata > Mammalia > Rodentia > Muridae > Mus > Mus pahari. The sequence continues at coordinate 14,177,432 of NC_034598.1, forward strand.
TCAGGTGCAGAAGATTCCATAGGGAACATGAACACAACAAAGAAAATGCAAAATGCAAAAAGATCCTAACTCAAAACATCCAGGAAATCCAGGACACAATGAGAAGACCAAACCTACGGATAATAGGAGTAGATGAGAATGAAGATTTTCAACTTAAAGGGCCAGCAAATATCTTCTACAAAATTATAGATGAAAACTCCCTGAACCAAAGAAAGAGATACCCATGAACATACAAGATGCCTACAGAACACCAAGTAGACTGGACAAAAATAGAAATTCCTTCCAACACATAATAATCAGAACAACAAATGCACTAAATAAAGATAGAATGTTAAAAGGAGTAAGGGAAAAGGGTCAAGTGACATGTAAAGGCAGGCCTATTAGAATTACACCAGACTTCTCACTAGAGACTATGAAAGCCAGAAGATCCTGGAGAGATGTTATGCAGACTCTAAGAGAACATGAATGCCAGCCCAGGCTACCATACCCAGCAAAACTCTTAATTACCATAGATGGAGAAACCAAAGTATTCCATAATAAAACCAAATTCACACACTATCTATCCATTAATCCAGCCNTTCAAAGGATAATAAAGGGAAAACACCAACACAAGGACAGAAAGTACACCCTAGAAAACACAAGAAACTAATCCTTCAACAAACCTCAAAAAAGATAGCCACAAGAACAGAATCCCAACTTTAACAACAAAAATAACAGCAGGAAATTACTTTTCTTTAATTTCTCTTAACATCAATGGACTCAATTCCCCAATAAAAGACATAGACTAATAGATTGGCTACACAAACAGGACCCAACATTTTCCTGTTTATAGGAAACCTACTTCAGGGACAAAGACAGACACTACCTCAGAGTGAAAGGCTGGAAAACAATTTTCCAAGCAAATGGTCTGAATAAACAAGCTGGAGTAGCCATTCTAATATCAAATAAAATTCACTTCCAACTCAAAATTATCAAAAAAGACAACCAGGGGCACTTTATACTCATCAAAGGTAAAATCTACCAAGAGGAACTCTCAATACTGAATACCTATGCTCCAAATACCAGAGTAGCCACATTCATTAAAGAAACTTTAGTAAAGCTCAAAGCATACATTGTGCCTCACACAATAATAGTTGGAGACTTCAACACCCCACTCTCACCAATGGACAGGTCCTGGAAACAAACTAAACAGAGACACATGGACACNAACAGNAGTTATGAAACAAATGGATTTAACAGATAACTACAGAACATTTCATCCTAAAACAAAAGGATATACTTTCTTCTGAGCACCACATGGTACCTCCTCCAACATTGACCATATAATTTTTCTCAAAACAGGCCTCCACAAATACAAACATATTGAAATTATCCCATGCATCCTATCAGATCACCATGGACTAAGGCTGATCTTCAATAACAACATAAGTAATAGAAAGACAACATTCATGTGGAAACTCAACAACACTCTACTCAATGATTCTTTGGACAAGGATGAAATACAGAACAAAATGAAAGATTTTTTTTTTTTTGAGTCTAATGAAAATGAAGCCACAACATACCCAAACTTTTGGGACACAATGAAGGCAGTCCTAAAAGGAAAACTCATAGCCCTGAGGGCCTCCAAGAAGAAACTAGAGACAGCATATACTAGCAGCCTGACAGCACAACTAGAAGCTCAAGAACTAAAGGAAGCAAATTCACCCAAGAGGAGTAGATGATGGCAGGAAATAATCAAACTCAGAGCTGAAATCAACCAAGTGGAAACAAAAAGAACTATTCAAAGAATCAACCAAACCAGGAGCTAGTTCTTTGAGAAAATCAACAAGCTAGAAAAACCCCTTCGCCAGACTAACTAGAGGGCACAGGGACAGTATTCTAATTAACAAAATAACAAATGAAAAAGGAGACATAAAAACAGATCCTGAGGAAATCCAAACTACTACAAAAGGCTATATTCAACCAAACTGGAAAACGTGGCTGAAATACACAACTTCCTAGACAGATACCTGGTACCAAAGTTAAATCAGGATCAAATTAAAGATCTGAACAATCCCATTTCCCCTAAAGAAATATAAGCAGTCATCAAGAGTCCCGCAACCAAAAAAATCCCAGGACCAGATGATTTTAGTGCAGAGTTCTATCAGACCTTCAAAGAAGACCTAATTCCAACTCTCCTCAAACTATTCCACAAAATGGAAAAAGAACCCCAGAAAGATCCAACAAAGAAAGAGTACTTCAGACCAATTGCCTTTATGAATATTTATACAAAATTACTCAATAAAATCCTCGCAAACTGAATCCAAGAACACATCAAAACGATCATCCATCATGACCAAGTAGGCTTCATCCCAGGGATGCAGGGATGGTTTAATATACNGAAACCCATCAAAGTAATCCACTATATAAACAAACTCAAAANCAAAAACCACATGATCNTCTCCTTATATTCTGAGAAAGCATTTGACAAAATCTAATACCCCTTCATGATAAAAGTCTTGGAAAGATCAGGAATTCAAGGCCCATACCTAAACATAATAAAAGCAATCTACAGCAAACCAGTAGCCAACATCAAAGTAAATGGAGAGAAACTCAAACCAATCCCACTAAAATAAGGAATTAGACAAGACTGCCCAATTTCTAACGACCTATTCAATAGAGTACTTGAAGTACTACCCAAAGCAATTTGACAACAAAAGGAGATCAAAGGGATTCAAATTGTAAAGGAAGAAGTCAAATTATCATTATTTGCAGATGATATGATGGTATACATAAGTGACCCTAAAAATTCCACCAGAGATCTCCTAAACCTGATAAACAGCTTGAGTGCAGTAGCTGCATATAAAATTAACTCTAACAAATCAGTAGCCTTCCTCTACAGGAGGGACAAACGGGATGAGAAAGAAATTAGGGAAATAACACCCTTCACAATAATCACAAATAATATAAAATACCTTGGTGTGACACTAACTAAGGAACTGAAAGATCTGTATGATGAGAACTTCAAGTTTCTGAAGAAAGAAATAGAAAAATCTCAGAAGATTGAAAGATCTCCCTTGCTCATGGATTGGCAATATTAACATAGTCAAAATGGCCTTCTTGCCTAAAGCAATCTACAAATTCAATGCAATCCCCATCAAAATTCTAACTCAATTCTTCACTGAGTTAGAAAGGGCAATTTGCTAATTCATCTGGAATAATGAAAAATCTAGAATAGCAAAAACCATTCTCGACAATAAAAGCACCTCTGGTGGAATCACCATGCCTGACCTTAAGCTGCACTACAGAGAAATTTTGATAAAAACTGCATGGTACCAGTACAGTCACAGACAGGTAGATCAATGGAATAGAATTGAAGACCTGGAAATGAATCCACACATCCATGGTCACTTGATATTTGACAAGGGAACTAAAACCATCCAGTGGAAAAAATGACAGGATTTTCAACAAATGGTGCTGGCACAACTGGCATTTTTCTTGTAGAAGAATGTGAATTCATCCATTCTTATCTTCTTGTACAAACTCAAGTCTAAGTGGATCAAAGACCTCCACATAAAACCAGAGACACTGAAATTAATAGAGGAAAAAGTGGGGAAAAACCTCAAAGATATGGGCACAGGGGGGGGGGGNGGATTCTGAAACAGAACAGCAATGGCTTGTGCTGTAAAATCAAGAATTAACAAATGGGACCTCATAAAATTACAAAGCTTCTGTAAGGCAAAGGATACAGTCAACAGGACAAAAAGGACGTGAAAAGATTGGGAAAGAATCTTACCAATCCTAAATCTGATAGATGACTAATATCCAATATAAACAAAGAGCTTAAAAAGCTGTACTCCATAAATTCAAATAACCCCATTAAAAAATGGGGTACAGAGCTAAAAAAAGAATTCTCAACTGAGGAATAATGAGTGGCTGAGAAACACCAGAAAAAATGTTCAACATCCTTAATCATCAGGGAAATGCAAATCAAAACAACCTTGAGATTCCATCTCACACCAGTCAGAATGGCTAAGGTCAAAAATTCAGGTGACAGCAAATGCTGGCGAGGATGTGTAGAAAGAGGAACACTCCTCCATTGGTGGTGGGAATACAAGCTTGTACAACTGCTTTGGAAATCAGTCTGGGGTTTCCTCAGAAAGTTGGAGAGAGTACTACTGGAAGATCCAGCAATATCTCTCCTGGACATATACACAGAGTATGTTCCAACTGGTAATTAGGACACATGCTCCACTATGTTCATAGCAGCCTTATTTATAATAGCTAGAACCTTGAAAGAACCCAGATGTCCCTCAATAGAATAATGGTACAGAAAATGTGGTACATTTTCACAATGGAGTACTATACTACTCGGGTATTAAAAACAATGAATTTATGAAATTCTTGGGCAAATGGATGCATCTGGAGGATATCATCCTTAGTGANGTAACACAATCACAAAAGGAGTCACTAGATATGCACTCACTGGTAAGTGGATGTTAGTCTTGAAAGATAGAAAACCCAAGATACAATTTGCAAAATAAAAGAAAATCAAGAAGAAGGAAGACCAACGTCTGGATACTTCATTCCTCCTCAGAATAGGTAACAAAATACCCATGGAAAGAGTTACAGAGACAAAGTTTGGAGCTAAGAAGAAAGGATGGACTATCCAGAATCTACCCTACCCAGGGATTATTCCATCATCAGCCACCAAACCCAGATACTATTGCACCTGACAGTAAGATTTTGCTGAAGGTACCCTGATGTAGAGGTCTCTTTTGATGCACTGCCAGTGCCTGGCAAACACAGAAGTGGATGCTCACAGTCAGCTATTGGATGGAACACAGTGCCCCCAGTGGAGGAGCTAGAGAAAGTATCCAAAGAGCTGAAGGGGACTGCAACCCTGTAGGTGGAACAACAATATGAACTAACCAGTACCCCCAGAGCTTGTGTCTCTAGCTGCATATGTAACAGAAGATGGCCTAGTCGGCCATCCTTGGGAAGAGAGGCCCCTTGGTCTTTCAAACTTTGTATGCCTCAGTACAGGGGAATGCCAGGGCCAAGATGTGGGAGTGGGTAGGTAGGGGAGCAGGGCAGGGGGAGGGTATAGGGAACTTTGGGGATAGCATTTGAAATGTAAATAAAGAAAATATCTAATAATAATAAATCATCCTGAAGAAAGCAACCGGGATCCTTCCAGATGAACATGATATGCATACAAGCTCCAATACAAAATACAGAGAATTTAAGCAACAAGTCAGGACTTCCAGCAAAGGGACAATTGATTTTGTAAGTGGACTGGGAGCAGGTGGAGGGAGAACAGAAGGAATAAAGAGAAGAACAAACAATAGAGGGAGAGAATACAGAGACTAATGCCTAGAAAGGGGTGGGTGCATTTAGGGATTGATCTTGTAATCGAATGTAATAGCAGGTCTCTATCCTATGATGGTAATGATACCCCAGTACTAATTGGGGTACATGCAGCCTGAGTCAGCTATCTCTAGTAACCAGGAAAGGCTCTCAGTGGTAGCATAGAGACACAAACCCAGCTATAAAACCGTAAACATACACCTGTCCTACCTACAAGATGTGCTTGGTTAACAGTTAGAACATTTAAGAGTGGAAAACCAATGACAGTTGTAATTTGAGGGCCAAGCCATGAGAAGTTATCCATGTTTGACACAGGCCAGATGGCCAGAAATTGGATGATGGATGGCTCAGAGACCTAAGGTAGAACTACCAAAGACTGATCAATCAAAATGCAATGAAATGATTTATATAGATATTCTGCTTTACTTATAGATTAGTGCCTAGCCTATTGGTCATTGGAGAAGTATCCTGTGGTAGCTGATGAAGGCAGATTCAGAGACCATACCTATCCATTAGGAAATACATTCTGCAGAAGGCAAAGTGTAGAGATTATTGTAGCCAGAGGGGTCGAGGACACTGGCAGAACAAAGTTGAAAAAACTCAAATAAGCAGGACTCATAGGGCTCACAGAGAAATTGCAATCACAGTGACTGCAAGGGTCTAAGCTAGGTCCTCTGCAAACATGCTGTAGTTGTTTTGCTTGAGGTGTTTGTGGGCCTCCTAACAATGAGAGAAGGGTTGTCTCCAACTCTTTTGCCTGCTCTTAGGACCCTTTTCTTATCACTGGATTGTCTAGCCCAACCTTAATCTAAGAGTGTAGCCTATTCTTATTCCATCTTGTTATAAAGTGTTTGCTTAATACCCCTGGGATAGCTGATCTTTTCTGAATGAAAAAGGGTGATGGTAAAGATTTAATATTAGAAAACAGGAAGTTTTCAGTCAGGATACATTGTATAAAGAAAAGATAATAAAGAACACAAAACCTGTAGGCAAGAAACAATCATAATACGATATATGCTGTCCATACATTTGAACATAAATGACTGGAAGTACTGGCTGAGCACTGTAGGTAGTCAGTAGAAAATGGATAAAACAATAAAAGAGAGCTGTTCCAGAAAGTAACAGCTTAGCTGATATTTTCATTTAGGACCGTGATACCATAACTCGATTCCTATCCTATACAATTAAGTGGTGATGTATTTATGCTGTTTGAATGGATAAGTCAGTTGTAACGTCCTTATCACATTGATTGAGAAGTAGTACCTTTAAAGTCCAATTATAGTGCCCTAGAAATATACAAACAAAAGAAGTCTCTAGTTTACCCTGGTAACTGGTATATCAACCCATTAGTCAGTATTTAAAGAAATTTGAAAATTTGAGTTTATACAGGTTAATTTCATCAATATATACAGCATCTGTAGGCAAACACTGGAAAGTACATTATTTTTAAAATTTCTTGAAACATAACATTATATACTTCCATGCAAAAGTATTTAACATAAATAGATTTATGTGATTTGAAAATATTCCAATATTCCTTAGAGCAATGAAATCATAGATTTAATATAATGTACAAAGGACCAGAATATACATGTAAAGTAATAATATTTTAAACACATGGTTGAATAATCAGGGCAATATTCATGACATACATTACTCACTAATAGAAAAAATAAATGATTTTAGCAAGTAATTGATGAAGCGTTAAATATGGGTGAACAATTTAAAGGTTCGGGATGTCAGAAAATATAAGTTAAAAAGCCAAGTGTTATAACTTGGAAAGTAAAAGTATGAATATTTATTTATTTGTTAACCTTGTATAAACATAGATATTTGTGGCTAGTAAATGTCATGTGGGTACACATCAGCAGCCATCTTCCCTCCTCTTCTCTGAGATGCTTTTTGTCTCTCTGTAACACTTACATCCACCTCCCTTCTCCCTGTCCAATCACAGACCTCTTCTGTGGACAGGGAAAATCCTGCAACATATCACCCTTTCTGTTTAATTAAATAAAAAGAACTTCTCTCAAAGTATAAATTGACCACAACCATTACCATTTTGTAAATTATACGGTATAAGTTAGACCTTATACCCAGTCCAATAATTTTGCCAATAAAATTGAACACTGCCCTGTATGCTAACATAAAAGACTATAGTTCTGCACCTGGCTATGTCTTGGCTTCAGATTGAATGCCATATGAAAACCATCCTCTCAAATCTGATCCTCTCAAAGTAAATATACTGGGTTGATTATAAGACTGTAAGTCTTCAACCCCATCAAAACATAAAGAACAACTGGTATTAACTGAAAATATATAGGAAGACTAACACAGATTCCAAAACTTAGATGATGATTTATAGAGACTACTGACCACCTGGACAGTCTTTTACTTCAAAATATTGGAGCTTCATTCTCCCCCCTTCTGTCCAGGATCATCTGACAGACCTTAGGAAGATAGGATATTAAGGATTAACCTATTATGTCTCAGCAGAACCAAGCCGTCTTAAACCTATAATTGTGTCCTTTCTTTAGACAGTATTATGTCTGTAGATGAAATGAGACAACTCTTGCCTAGTAACTATCTTGCCACAATTGGATTAACTTACAGATGCTCAATTTCTTCCTTGAATCCAAGATAGGAAAAACTGTCAGAAGCAGACTAGTCTCAACAAGTGAATGAAAAACATTAAATGTCACATTCTGTAGATTTCTGACAATTTTGAAAACCAACTATCTAGATAAAGTAATCTGGACTGTTGTCTGTTAACTACCCTCAGTTATTTCTAATTAAAATCTTATAAACACCTTAACAATAATCTCAGCCGTGAATTTGCTATTTGCCCCTAAATTCAGACTTCAACATCTCAGAACAATTTATACTAGCAGCAATAGAAGGACGGGATCTAAACCCTGCACTTTTAAATTTTTAGTATCAATAGAAGAAATTTATACCAATGCAAACTTAGATATTGCATCAAAATAAATTATGTACCAATTAAGAAATTATTACTTCAACTTAGTAACAATTAAAGAGATTTCTACCAAATGAGACTATGATTATGCATTAAATTCTAGCTATTCATCCCTGATCCAATATGACTATTTCTACATTCCATAGAAAGACAACCTATTAATAACCCTCTCTAGCCCCAAAGCCCAGGGAACTGGATCGATGACTCTTCATAACTTCTCCAAGCTGAATATAGGCTTTGAAATATTATGAAAGTGGGGGCAAAGGGTAGGGAAAAGAGGATTGATTTGTTTCTGTTGTCTGTGTCTTGACTGGATTAGGGTGATGTCCAGGACATCAGGAGTTCAAGCAGGTGCATTTAGCATGTCTGACAAGGAAATTCATCAAGACTGTATATTCTATAATATATAAATCTCAAAACAAAATTTTACTATCCTCAAGATACATATTTTGTTTAATTCTTCCTTAGTCATATCTGATCCATGTAACTCTGGAAGGTGTAGAGTACCTTAATCACCATTTTCAAAAACACAAAGACAAAACCTTGACACAAACACAAAGACAAATCAGCATATCCTTGACCAAGTTATCATAAAACCTTTTATTTATACCTCTCTCCCAGAGGAATAATATAACCACAAAACTCAAAATAACATTCATTTTTTTATTAATCAATACAATCTAAGACAAATGAAGTAAACTAAGCTAATATATGTACCTATACTAGACCTTTCATAACTTGCCAAGCGGGAAAAGACACTGAAGATTCCTATGGAGCTCACATTAGCAGAATATGATCTTCCGGTGGCTGATTAAACAATCTATACCATCTTTTCATTTGACTCTCTGCCCAGAGCCACAGACATATTTTATTAATACCTATATAATTTCTGTTTGTTGAACTCTCTACTTGGAGGCACAGACATAGATAATTAATACCAGTTCAAAGCAGCCAATGATTTTCACTTGTCTCTCTATTCTGAAGTCAGTGACTAATATTCCCTATCTAGTTCTGAGCTTTAGGCAAAATTTCCACCTTGATTCAGACAGACTCTGAATAAAAATTTATCCTAAAAGAAAATAATGCTAATATTAAGTTCACAATTTAATCCCTCTGCCCTAAGAGCTTAGGCAAATTCCATTCTTCTTCTCTGTAGCAGCCTGTAGTTTCCCACAGCAACAGTCCTCAATGCTGCTAGCCTTCTCTTTGTTTGAACTCCCACACTAGAATACATGTGACTTATTTTTTGCTACCCAGTTACTCACTTAACAAAATAAAAATAAATAAATAAATAGATAGATAAATAAATAGATAAATAAATAAATAATAAGACTCTCACTCCCAGGCTAATAATCTTAAATTTCTAGTGAATTTATGCCCAGAAAGCATGTTGGTTTGCAATCTGTTGTGAGAAATATTAAAAAATGAACCTGCCAAGACTCCATGTGCCAGACCACACTTTCGTGCTATTACCAGCCCACCAACTCTCTGGCCATGCCAGACCACAGGGCTCCTGCCAGGTCATTTCTCACGTGGGGCCCCTGAGTTTCTCTCACTACCATGCACGCAACACCCCACACACCCCATGGTCTGTCATCACAACACCTAATTACCTCATAGAATCAAAACCCTTAAAGCTTAATTAACAATCAGATTTATGTATCAATACTATCACAATTAACAAGATGCCAATACAATAATTTCAGAGTCAATTGATAATGATAAAAGCTTAATCCCAATATTTCTAACTGTGTGAAATCATAGCTACTGGTGGCTGGTAAATGCCACATGAGTACATGTCACCAGCCATCTTCCTTCCTTTCTTTTGAGATGTTCTTTGTCCCTTTGCAACTATTAGCTCCACCTCCCTTTTCCCTGTCCAATTACAGATCTCCTCTGCACTAATGTAATTGGACAGGGAAAATCCTGCAACATAAATGAACCTGAGATTCTATCTTAAATTAATCAGAGTGGCTAAGATCAAAAACACAAGTGATAGCACATGCTGGTAAGGATGTGGAGAATGGGGAACACTCCTCCATAGCTGGTGGTATTGTAATCTGATATAACCATATGGGAATCAATCCAGATCATCCTCAGAAAATTGAAAGTAATTTTACTTGAAGAAACACCTATACCAATCCCTCTGAATGTACCCAAAAGATGTTCCCCAATATCACAAGGACATGTGTTCCACTATGTTCATAGCAGCCTCATTCATAATAGCCAGAAACTGAAAGCAAGCCACATGTCCTTCAAAAAAAGAAGAAATGCAAAAGATGTGTTTCATCTCCACAATAGAATACTATATAGCCATTTAAAATGAGGACCACATGAATTTTTCAGGCAAATGAAAGGAACCTGAAAATATCCTCCTGAATAATGTAACTCAGATCCCAAAAGGACATGGATGGTATGTACTCAATTATAAGTGGATATTAACCAAAATGTACTGAAATTCCATGATACACAGCACAAACCATAAGAAGTTAAATAAGAAGGAAACCCCAGGTGAGGATGCTTGAATCCCACTTAGAAGGGGGTACAAAATAATCATGAGAGGCAGAGAGATACTGCACAATTATTTGCCATAATCTCAATCCCTAGAGTCAAAGCTTACTAGATCTTGGTCATACAACTTGATGACTCTGTTTACCAATTGAATTAGAAAAAAATAAATAAATAAACTAGCAATAAAATAAACATACGTTTTTTTCATCTTTTTACTTATTTGCTGGAAAAAAACATTTTGTTAATACTGCGGATTTGCTAAGCATTCGAGCTTTCTTCCTCTTTCCAAAGTCACAGTACTGCTCATAAGGCTAGATATGTACCATGCGTGTAACCTTTATGCCAGCTTAAATGCTACTAGATCTATTGTCTTTTCTCCTCTAGGCAATTTCCGAAATTATCAGATTTCTTACACTAGTTTAATTATAATAAAGTTGCCTTTGACCTCTTGTTTGAGTCTATTCTTCAATTAATAAGATAAGAGGCTCAAGAGGGCATCCTGATTTCCTCTATATAAACAGGCAGTCTGAGTCAGGAATAATAACATTTGACAGACATTAATCATAGAAATTAAGTCCAGTGTTTGCCCTGCTTTCTACCCAGGAGAGTTTATCAACAGAAAGAGTAGGAACATCTGATCAATCATGATTTCTCTTGGAGTTGAGAAGTCACAATATAGAACTCAAGAGACCAAACTATTTTCTTTTCCAAGGCAAATATAAAAGAGTGGACTCCATAGAGAATGGGCTTCAGTCATTCACAGAATCAACTCATACAATTTTCTAGGAGTTGGAGAGAATAAAGGGAGGAAAATAGATCTAATTCAACTTTAATGAACATATATTAATAATATTTTACCATAATATAAATATGCATGATAAATTTATTTTTTATGGAACCAAGTTCCTGCCCCACTATCTCTTCATGGTAAACTATAAGATGCCTTGTTACCAAGATGCTTTCAGTCACAACATTTATTCTATATAGTAGGAAACAAATTTGAGCACCATTTTTTTCTTCATTTTCTTTTTGAAAACAAAGAAATTAGTTCAATTAGTGCTACTTTTAATGCAATGAATGTGGCCAGCCCTTGGGGAATGATCAACCTATAAGTGGCAGCGTACAATGGAAAATAACTATTCCTATGTTAGCAGCCAACAACTGCCAGTTTTCCCTAAGCTAGGATATAACTTGTGCTTCCCTCCACTATTCAAACTGGTGTTTTTCTGATCTGATCTTGTACAGATCTCCAGAGATACTATTAGTTCTGATATGTAACATCTACCTCACTCAGAAGACAGTTCTTCATACTGTACAAGTCTTACATTTCTTTTACCTTCTGCTTTGAACCTTAGGGTAGAGAAGGGAGGTTGATAATGATGCCCCATATATGCTTAATCATTCTGCCTTTTATTTTTGGCACTTTAACCAGTTTGAAGCTGTCAAATGTTTAAGACTTTCTTTGACCATGATTGTGGTCAACTCACAATTGATTATTCCGTATCCTGATTGAATGTAAGTGAAGTTTTCATCAATAGGGTTCTCCCAACTAGTTGCTGTAGGGCCCTAATAACAAAGACATCCGAGCCCTTCCAGTCGGAGCCAGCACTGGGTCACCTTGGGCGTGGAGTTGGCAGATACCCCCTTGGCCCCTAGAGGACTCTCCACATGATCTTAGGATCACTGGTGAGCTGAACACAACTTTGGTTCCATTCCAATCGTGTGGGGCCTGAGACGGCATTAGGGAAGCAGAGAATCAGCCTGACCAGGGGCACTAGTCCCCTCCAGTTGGCGCCAGCACCGGGTTGCCTTGGGCACAGAGTTGGTGGATAACCCCACAGCCCCTAGAGGACTCTCCATGCTATCTTAGGATCACTGAAGCAGATACCTAAAGAAAAGACACACAGAGGCTGGGCTCTGGTCCAGTCAGGGCCACCCTCGCCATCTCTCTTCTGAACACCAGCAGAAGCCTCTGAGTGCTCCACAGGACTCTCCTTGCAGCAGGACCTCGGGATCACAGGTGAGTGGAACACAACCTCAATTTCTGAGAACCTCATACAGGTTTGTGCCAGCAGGAACAGGGACAAAGGATCCCTGCCCTACCAGAGGCTGGGCTCCTATCTGGTCAGGGTTACTCCTGCCATCTCTCATCTGAGTCCCAGCAGAAGCCACTGAGCTCTGAAGAACTAACTCTCCATGCTGCAGGTCTTCCTACTCCCCTTGGGATCTCAGGACCTCTGGAACTCAGGATCACCTCGGGATAGGGAGAGGCAGAGCAGACCCCTGGGCACCTTCTTTGCCAGAGGAGAAACAGCCTACAGGGAGGGCTCTGATCTCAGGACTCAGAAGATGGATCAGAGCTCCAGACTTCTGGACACCTGACCTGCAAGAGGAGAGCTTGCCTGCAGAGAGTGCTCTGACCACTGGAACTCAGGTGGGAGTTGAATTCCCAGGAGTGCTGACAGAGGCTAACAGAATCAGGGAAGGATCAAACTCCAGCAGAAACAGCATGAACATTAACACCAGAGATTTCCAGATGGTGAAAAGCAAACATAAAAATCCTACTAACAGAAACCAAGAACACTGGGCATCATCAGAACACAGTATGCTTGACACAGCGAGTCCTGGATACCCCAACACACCCAAAAAGCAAGACACAGGTTCAAAATCATATCTCATGATGGTGGTAGAAGATTTGAAGAAGGACATTAATAACTCCCTTAAAGAAATACAGGAGAACACTGCTAAACAAGTAGAAGTCCTAAAAGAGGAAGCAGAAAAATCCCTCAAGATATTATAGGAGAACACTGATAAACAGGTAGAGGCCCTAAAAGAACTACAGGCAAAAGCTTCTAAACAGGTAGAAGAAACACAAAAATCCCTTAAAGAATTACAGGAAAACACTGCAAAACAGCTAGAAGAAACACAAAAATTCCTTAAAGAATTACAGGCAAACACTGCTAAACAGGTAGAAGAAATAAAAAAATTCCTTGAAGAAATACAGGAAAACACAACCAAACATGGAATGGAATTGAACAAAACCATTCAGGATTTGAAAACGGAAGTAGAGATAATAAAGAAAACACAAAGGGAGACAAATCTGGAGACAGAAAACCTAGGAAAGAAATCAGGAACCATAGATGTGAGCATCAGCAACAGAATATAAGAGATGGAAGAGAGAATCTCAGGTACAGAAGATTCCATAGGGAATATCGACACAATAATCAAAGAAAATGCAAAATGCAAAAAGATCCTAACTCAAAACATCCAGGAAATCCAGGACACAACGAGAAGACCAAACCTACAGATAATAGGAGTAGATGAGAATGAAGATTTTTCAACTTAAAGGGCCAGCAAATATCTTCAAAAAATTATAGAAGAAAACATCCTGAACCTAAAGAAAGAGATACCCATGAACATACAAGAAGCCTAAAGAACTCCAAATAGACTGGACCAGAAAAGAAATTCCTCCCGACACATAATAATCAGAACGACAAATGCACTAAATAAAGATAGAATATTAAAAGGAGTAAGGGAAAAGGGCCAAGTAAAATATAAGGGAAGTCCTATTAGAATTACACCAGACTTCTCACCAGAGACTATGAAAGCCAGAAGATCCTGGAAAGATGTTATACAGACCCTAAGNGAATACAAATGCCAGCCCAGGTTACTATACCAAGCAAAACTCTCAATTACCATAGATGGCAAAACCAAAGTATTACATGATAAAACAAAATTCAAACAATAGCTATTGACGAATCCAGCCCTTCAAAGAATAATAAAGGGAAAACACAACAAGAAGGACAGAAACAACACCCTAGAAAAAGCAAGAAAGTAATCCTTCAACAAACCTAAAAGAAGACAGTCACAAGAAGAGAACCATAACTTTAACAACAAAAATAACAGGAAACAATTACTTTTTGTTAATTTCTCTTAACATCAATGGAATCAGTTCCCCAATAAAAATACATAGACTAATAGACTGGCTACACAAACAGGACCCAACATTTTGCTGCTTACAGGAAAGACAACTCAGAGAAAAAGACAGACATTACCTCAGATTGAAAGGCTGGAAAACATTTTTCCAAGCAAATGGTCCAAAGAAACAAGCTAGAATAGCCATTCTAATATTGAATAAAATTGACTTCCATCCCAAAGTTATCAAAAAAGACAAGGAGGGTGTACTGGCTACTTTTGTGTCAACTTGACACAGCTGGAGTTATCACAGAGAAAGGAGCTTTAGTTGAGGAAGTGCCTCGATGAGATCCAGCTGTAAGATATTTTCTCAACTAGTGATCAAGTGGGGAGGGCCCCTTATGGGTGGTGCTATCTCTGGGCTGGTAGTCTTGGGTTCTATAAGAGAGCAGGCNGAGCAAGCCAGGGGAAGCAAGCTAGTAAAGAACAACCATCCATGGCTTCTGCATCAGCTCCTGCTTTCTGACCTGCTTGAGTTCCAGTCCTGCATCCTTTGGTGATCAAAAGAAGTATGGAAATGTAAGCCA
>NC_034598.1:14194717-14222151 GCF_900095145.1 Mus pahari
TAGTCACAAATAATATAAAATACCTTGGTGTGACTCTAACTAAGGAATTGAAAGATCTGTATGATAAGAACTTCAAATTCCTAAAGAAAGAAATTGAAGATCTCAGAAGATGGAAAGATCTCCCATGCTCATGAATTGGCAGGATTAACATAGTCAAAATGGCCATCCTGCCAAAAGCAATCTACAAATTCAATGCAATCCTCATGTAAACTTCTCATACTCTCACACTTGTAGTCTCAAGTTCTGCTCAAAGGGAAGAAATAACCATCCTCTCATATCTTATACTATGTCATGTTCCTTGTGACAGGAAGTCAGATCTATTGCTGACAATCACAGCCTTGTTCTTAGTAACAGCCACAAAGTTAGAGTGAGAAGTAAGGAGTGGCCCAAACTAAAGTGGTGGCACCTCCTCTTAGCACTACATTCACAGAACCATGAGGATGGAGAATAGAAAGATGATCTGGAGTATTATATAAGACCCTGTCTCCAAAGAAAGAGGAGATGACATTGCTCAGTGAGCAAAATTCTGAAAACCTGCATTCAACCTCCAGAACCCATGTACAGATCGAAAGAGAAAACTTTCTCAATGATGTCTCTTTCTGAACTTCACTGTCCCCTACCCACTACCCACACTAATAAAAATAGAATAGCAATTTAAAAATACAAGTAAAAACTATTAACTTATTGTAGCTGATTTGTTATCCAAAGTAGACAAGGAACAAGAAAGGCACCACCAAGAAGACAGTAAAAATGATTTTTTCTACCTATGTACAATTGCAACATAGAATCTCTTCCTCAGAATCAATGATGAAGAAAGACAATTATTTAAAATATTCTAATATGCTCATAATGAATGTTGTTCATAAAAATGAGTAAAGCCTAGGTACATATATCTTAATCATTAAAGTCTGAACGAAAAGGATAGAAGACGTACTAATACTTTAGATACATTCCAACTGGGAATAGCAGTAAAAGAACTATAAATCACATGATATGTACTGTGTATGTGAAGGAAAGAAGAGGGAATGGTAGACAGATTTTATTCTGAGGTACTGGACAAAAAATAATCTGTTCAACCAATTTTCATTACATTCTGGTGAAATATTTATTCAGTCATACTATTAACAATTGATTAAGGAACATATTGAAAAGATTTTGAACAATTAATACTTAATATTTTGGTTAAAATAACTACCTATTTTTGTCTTGTATTTTATGATATATATTACATTGAAATTAAGAGTTCAAACTTATATTTTAATATTTGAGAGAAAATTATCATAAATATAAATCTGAACTAGAAAGGAATGTTAGTTTTTCTATGAGAGGTCAATAATTATACAGCTAGTAGGTTCCAGTGTCTCTCAAATAATGACTTTCAAAAGGTGGTAAAAAAATTTATACTACTTATATAATTCTTACTTATATCTCTGCTTTAGATAAGGATATTTTCAATTTGATATATGAATGCAAAACCACTTGTTTTATCACAAAAAGTTGTTTCTCCCAGGCTTCTCTTGTTACTTGATGATGGAAATAAACAATTAATACTTGCTGAATAGGATTTATGAAGCCATCAGTAAAATGACACGTGGCAATACAGTGTGTTATGACTGAAGAGTCAATAACCTGCCACAGAATGAATTACACTAATTTGGGCCTTGCATATTCATGCTATGGTAATACTTGTAACAGATTTCTCCTTTGTCTGCAGGTGCCACAGAATGATTAGAAGCAGATTTAATTGCACTCTAGGACTTACGGGAATTCACAACTCTATAGAATCGGTGTTCTTTCTGGAACACTATTCATGATTTCTTAAAGGAAGCCAACATACCCTTAATTAAATTGTCACAACTGCAAACACTTAGCTTTTGAAATGATTCTAGAAATATAGTCATTTATTTAGTAGGAAATTTTATCTCTATATACCTTCCAGTCACCATACACATTTACATTTCAAGATTAATGTTTTTGATAAAATGCAAGTGCTTGTAACTTCATTGTACTCTGGCTGTATGTGCAGTTTTCTAGCACAATGAGATTATATAGTTTTCTAAACTATATAACTTAATTAGAAGTGATGTGATTACTCGTGGGGCATATTGTAAGCAAAATGTTTTATTTACTTCAGGAGAGGAGACATAGTGATCTCTGAATGAAGTGAAATTAATCATAGATAGATGCACATGCAAAATTCATTTGAAACATAAAACAGCTCTCTAGATTTGGCTTTTGATGATGGTTTAGTAATGCTTAATTTAAGTAAAGGTTCTTACTTGTTTCAGCTTTTAATTTAAAACCTAGGCATTATTTTTTCCAACCTCTCCCTTTTGTAACTATTGATCTTATTTATGTTCTTCTAAAAGACTTGGGCTTTTATTCATTAATTCAGTAGCAATAGATTTTTAACAGTGTTTTACTATCATTGTGATTATATTCCTCAACCTTGAAATACTGTTTCTAACACCTCCTACAAACTCCAGTTGACCCTGTTTTTATGTATGCCCCTTCTACAACTGTGTTTCCTTTAGGATATGTCTTCTGAAGGTTGTCACTATTGTTCTGTATTCATTCTTCAATGCCCAATTTTAACCAGAAGACATCATTTTATAATATGCCTTCCACCCTCCAGCTCTTACATTCTGTCTAGCTTGTTTTCTGATATGAACCATGGCATGAAAGTGAAAGATACAACCTACTTGCTTACTGAAGAAGCACTCAGCAGTACTTTATTCTTCTCACATTCATAAGTTATTTCTCTACTTTGACAGCCACTCACTGCTAAGTCTGTAAGTATGAATGAAGCATTCAGATGTTTGGGTTTTTTTTTTTTTTTTTTTTTTTTTTTTTTTTTTTTGCTTTTTTTGAGACAGGGTTACTCTGTGTAGTCCTGACTGTCCTGGAACTCATTCTGTAGACCAGGCTGACCTCGAACACATAAATTTGCCTGCTTCTGCCTCCCAAGTGCTGGGATTAAAGGCGTGCACCACCATGCCCAGCTCAGACTGTAATTTAAATACATATTAGTCAGCTAAACATTTTAAATAGTCTCTGAAGATACAGTTCTAGATATAGGTATCTTAGGGTTGGCCTCATTTATAGTAAGGGAGGTGCTGATTACGCCTAGAACAGTCATGTCACTGTTGAACATACAGGATACGCATCTAGATTGCATGTCTCATTTATGGCATGTCTTTTTTAATAATTTGCATATTTTGAGGTAGTATATCATAGCAAATATTGGGAAAACAAACAGCACATAAGATTTAATGCAATTATTGAAAATGAATGTGGGAAGTTCTGGAATAATTATGTATAAACATTTATAGACAAAAAAAATGTCAATGTCCTTTGAAATACAGAAACATAAAATATTTTTAGAAAAATGATCACATGTAGCAAAAATCTTAATTACATAAGAAAGTAAAGGAAACATTAGCTTAACATTAGCTTAGTGATATGGCTAATGAGAGAAATGTAAGGTGATAAATTATACAAAAGGAATTGCTCCCCTGATACAGTTAAGGGATGTAATTGAAGGTTTAAGTTACGATATATATATATATATATATATATATATATATATATATATATATATCCTAACACAAACTTATTTGTGATGCACTTGGGTAATTTAGAGACTTGAACAGGTCAGAGAACAGGAAGTAAATGACCATGGTGGATTTGGGATTAAATGGATGATGGGTACCATCCCTTCAAAGAACAGAGAGCACAGAGGAACAAAGCAGAAAAAAAAAAAAAAAAAAAGGAATAAAGTTTTGGAGGATGGGAAATAGTAGCACTTGTAGAATGGTGAATAGAGGACATGACAGGACCATTACACTGATGAACTGTTTCTCCACACAGTTACCCTGAGCAAGGCCAGTACACAATTGATAGGGCAAGTCTCATGATTTCACAACAATCACTAAGAGAATATGAGCAGTTAATGAGAATTAG
Organism: Mus pahari; assembly: GCF_900095145.1. Lineage (NCBI taxonomy): Eukaryota > Metazoa > Chordata > Mammalia > Rodentia > Muridae > Mus > Mus pahari. The sequence goes on from NC_034598.1 coordinate 14,198,681, forward strand.
GATAGGGTGTCTTTCTTCAGTGGTGTAGCCACTGATAAGTTGTTCAAATTCCAGTGAATAACACATCCCTTTCTCCACACACATTCAAGCTTCTGGAAGCAATATAATTATATTAGTAAGTTACAACAAAATAGGAGTAATTAAAAAATAAGAAAAGTTTCAGCAGGAGGTGGGAGACATGATAGAGTGTAACATTGCTAAATAATTATAAACACTCTAATAGAAGTATGGAATTATGAAAATAAAAATAAAGATGTGTTCAAGCAATAACTGTATGTTTGTAAGTTGTTTTCAGAAGAATACTGAAATGTATTTATTGCAACATATATTAATATATAGATATGAATCAGCAATTATTACTGCATAGTTTTATTTATTTAGTATATATGGGAGTCTTTAAACATTTATTTTCTAATTCTACATAATTCTTGATCAAATACCACTGTTTCACACCAGAATCTCTCATAGTTCTTGGGACTTATTACTAATAAACTAAAATAAATCATCATGACTTTTAAGATTTTTATATGAAATTTGTACAATTCATTTATTCACTTTAAAATGGGAATATGGGATTGCTTATTATAATTTATTGAAACTCTTAGATATGTATTGCTCATTTTGTGCTTGTAATGTTTTATTTGTCCTTAAAGACCTCTGGATTTTGAAAGTACCATAATACCATTAACAACATCAATTTTTCTTTGAAACTACAAAGCCATATATCTCTTCTGGACATTTTCTAATTTAATACAGACACTTTAATTTTATCACATTATTTTTGTAATTAACTTTTATTGAGTTCAGTTTTATCATGTTACTTAAGGTTTTTTAATTAAAATATTGGTTGGACACATTAAAACAAATTAGGTATAGGCAATTAAAATGCTCAATTTATCCTGTCATAAATGTACTATACTCAGTAGCTCTGTTATAATTTGATCAATCTGTTGTTAGAACAAGTTCTGCAGATATATTTCTTACACTATTTTATGGAGAGTCAAAAATTACACAAGTTGTTTTATTATTAATTCCTAAAAACCTAAAATATCTTTTTTATTAGGAAGGTGATTTGTAGTTCAACCCACCTGTTCCTTCTCCCAAATCAATCTATGCACTTAAATCTGAGTTTTAAGCTTAACAGCATTGATAGACTATAAGTTCATTATAAAAATGGTTATATATTAAGAAAATAGGTTACCCAAGACATTAGTATAAAATAGATAACAAAAACATATAAATAAACCATGGTATGTCTCTGGTTCCAGTGATTACCTAAACTTGGTGAACACAACATATTTGCAAACCAAGATAACTCAGTCCCTCACTTTATGGTATGACATTCTGCATTTCTGAGTCTTCTCCATCTTCAAACTGGATAGGCTTCTCTAGAGAGTGTCTCTAGATGTTTTGTATATGCAGGTTCCACCTTAAAGCAATTGTGGCGCTTCTGCATGAGCTGATTCATGCCTTTCTTTTGAATTATTCAGTCAAAGATCCTTTAGCAGAATACTGAAGACTAAGCAAAAGTTTAAGTAGTGATTTTTCTATATTATGATCTTTTATTGATAAAGATAGCATCTCATGAAAGGACAATATAATCCCACTTTTCCCCACTTAAGAATGCCACTTGTCTCCATTTTAAGGATCAGGCCTGATTTAGAAAACAAGAAAAAAAAAGGCACCAGATTCAGGAATATATCATAAGTCCCAGAAACAAGGTTATAAGACACCAGCTCATAAAAGATCATAAAATCCAGGACAACATCATTAAACCCTCTCCCAAAGAAAAGCCTGGGGATAACCACAAAAATGTGAAAATATCTAATCACAGAATGGGTCATCTGTGTTGGATAGCCCGCTTTCATCAGGATTGAACATCTGTGACCTAGGGATACAAACCATTGATTACTTGTGAAACTCTAGCACCCACCAATGAAATTTTAGATTACCCAATCCTTCTAGAGAGTTCCCCCGATTCCCTATAAGAAGACATATGCTCCTTTATCCGGGCTTGCTATTTCAAAGAATGGTTGACCCCTGCATGGTGGTTGTTTCTGCAGAGTAAACACTCTTTATTTTTTCATATTCTCTGAGCCTGGGGTCTTCTTTCAGATATTTTTAGACACTTACATTAGTTTTCTCTGAAGTCACATATTTATACTTTAAAAATATCTGTGTCCATAGGTATCTGTGTGTGTATAAAATGCATCTAAATGATTTCTGAATAATATTACTGTTATATATAATCTTATTTCAACATTTTATATTTGACCTCAAACTTCTCTTTTAATTCTAGACTGAAGTATTCAACTGTTTCTTGATATTTGCTGTTAAATAAATACAAACCATATGACTCAAGGTTATTTGGTATAGGACCAAGTTTAAAGTCTCACCTGCCAAGAACCAGCCTAGGCTTGAAGAGGGGGTCCAAGAGAAAGGGTGTCTGGGAGCAGCAAAAAGAATGACAAGAAGTCATTCAGCTGGCTTCAGGGAAGAAATAAAGAAAGAAATCAAAGATTGTGTAGAATTCAATGAAAATGAAGACACACCATACACAAACTTATGGGAAACAATGAAAGCAGTACGAAAAATATCCATAACACAAAATGCCTTCATAAAGAAATGGGAGAGTTCTCATACAAGCAACATAATAGCACACCTGAAGGCTCTAGATCAGAGAGAAGCAAACAGACCCAAGAGGATTAGATCACAGGAAATAGTCCCTAAATCTCTTTATCTCCTTCCTTAGTAATTGTCTAATAAATTGGCTCACAGAACACCTGCTTTTATTCTTTTAGAGTTGTGAAGTCCCTCATCATTCATATTGCTTCCCTTTTCTTGCACAGTCGAGAAATATATTTTTGAACTCATCTATTTAGTGTTATTTCCCATAGCCTTAAGGGCTGTCCTGAAGTGTAGCTATGCCAGAGAGCTATACTTTCCACTCCTGGACTCCTGCTGTTTCTATTTCTAAGGGGGTCATTAACATTAATAGGGTTATTCCTCTGAAGGAAAGAATCCTCCACCTCCACACTAGTAGACCAGAAAATATGTACATTACTATTACACAAACAAGCCATTGACACTTGTGAAGGCTCACACAGGAGCTTTAGCCTAGGGCAAGCACTAAGTTACTGTATCCCCACCAGGGAAGTACAGGGCTCTGCACTCACATTTTGCATTCCCTTATGATTCCCAACGTAGCTAGCAAAATACAATTTGTTGAGTGTTTAGGCCATTGTAATGTAAATGTGTCTCAATGAACAGTTTTATTGTCACACACTAAATCTAAAAGTTGTTGCAAATGATCCTCTCCAATACAGTGCAAGCATTTCAAGTCTGCCTATCATAATTAATGTAACTATTCACGCATGTTGCATGAAATACATTCGGATATGTTAGAGCGTCCTTCTGAATGAGCATATTGTTCTTTAGAATCCCTACTGTGGATTTTCCATAAAAGAGATAAGAGGAATTGTTCAAAAAATATGTTAATCATATGCCTTGAACTAGTTAATAGATGAATTTCTAAGTAAAAGTTTTATTTTTAGTTTCTATAGATTCCACATGAAGCAGTTTCTAGGAACATCTCATTGCTCACTGCGTTACATGTGTGTTGTTTCTAAAAATGGAGTTTATAACCTATACCAATCATTTCCCCATATCAAAAATCTTGAACTCTGTTTCATCTTTCTATTACAGACTTTTAATGCTTGTTTAAAAAGATTGTGTGCCATGCAAGCTTGTGTATTAAAATATCTTCGATATCACCATCTATTTCTTTGGCTTGTTTTAATTTTACTCATATAACATCTCACTAACTAAAGGTATATACACATATTTCACTACCTCTTACATATATTACATTATTTTGTATTCTAGAAATTATAAAGTATTTATCAAAATTCTTGCTTTTTTAGTATCTACAATAACTTTGTTGCTTCCTACCCTGTATACTGTGCCATAGAAAATCATATTTAGAATGTGGAAGCATCAAAATTATCTAAACTGTACAATTAACATCAATACTTAAAATATTCATTTTTCTCTTATTAATTTCTATATTATTGCTATATTTTATCTATGTTATTTCTGGTTAATCCCTAAGTTTTAAGTTATATGTCTTTCCTACATAATTATAGTTAAGAGTTTTTCAAACATTTATGTTTTTATTTTATGTATGAGTGTTTTGTATACATCTTTGTGTACTCTATGTATTTGAATAGAATTCACAAAGTCTAGAAGAGGTTGTCAGACTCCCCGGAAGTGGAATTATAGAGGTTTATTAACTTCCATGTCTTTTCTGGGAACTGAAGCTAAGTCCTCTGTAAAACCTAAACATGTTGTTAACTTCTGAGATATCTTTCCTGCCTCTATATTTAATAGATTTTAACTGAGCATTAAGTGTTTCTAAGATTAGTTACTGCGGGACCCTGAAAGGCAGCCTGTTTTGGTTGAGCGAGGCTTGCTCCAGAGACCCAGTAGAAAACTCAACAAAGGGCAGAACAGTGAACCATGTTCCCAGAGACCTGCCACCACAGAGCCCTCAACTCCATAGTTCTGTGACTATCAATCACATAAAGCCCCAAGCTCCTAGCTAGACTCCACCCTCACAGATACCTGACAATAGCCAGGCATGCTCCTCCAGACAGCTACCCTGCAACTACAAGATATCCCAGCCCACTATAAAAGGGGCTCCTTGGGACCTCCTCTCTCTCTTAAAATCTCACCTTTCTTACTCGCATCTCTAGCTCTCCTTTTCCCCTTCTCTTCTCCCCTTTTCTCCATGTGGCAATGACCAGCCTCTCTCTTTCTTTTACCTTCTCTCTTTCTCTCTGTCTTTCTATAATAAAGCTCTAAAGCCATAGACTGTCTTTGCTCATCAAGGCCAGCTGTGCTTGAATGATGGAAAAGGTTTTCACCTAAAGAGTTAAATCTAACCTCCTGCTGGAAGGCCTTCCTGAGCTCCAGTCACAGACTGGACCAACAACTCTTGCCCACATGGGAACCACCCAGTGCCCCCTCTCTCCCTGCCCTCTCCTCTCTTCAGCCCTGGGAATAACTGAGCCTCCCCTGGGGCCTCCACTTTGTTCTCAGCTCTTTCACTAGTACAGCAGCATTTGAGATGTCCGAGAATGAGAACCTATTATCTCTGGCTTTGGTGAGACCCAGAGACCTCAGATTGCCCCTTGTCCACCCTGCGTGGGCTTGGGTCCATGGCTTCCCACAGCCAGATACTCACCTGGGGCCACGTGGAAAGTGTGCAGCAGTCCTCTGCGTCTGCCCGCCCAGAGCATACAAACTCTGGCAGGATGCAGGTTTTCTCCCTCTCCCTTTAATCCCCCATGCCTGCTGCCCAACAAGTTACTTATTTTTCATTCCTATGCTCTTTTATTTTATTTCAATTCGGATTTTTCTATCTTTTGGGGGATGGTGCCAATAATCACTACCTTTAAAAGCTGAAAGGAAGCTTTTGAATATTTGATTTTTATAAGTGATCATAAGTTTAGCTTCCAAATATCTTATGTTTAATGCAGTTATATAATTGACGTTTCCACAAAAGTTTCACTTGCAGTCATATTGTAGTTATGTAACAATCAGAAAAATAATGAAAGGGAATCTTGACATAGTTAAGATAGATTATCTTTCTTATATTTACACAGGAAACTTAAAAATACCAAATTGGTTAAAAGCAAATTGGTGGGATAATTCATCTGATAGCCATTCTAGGAGGAAGAAATTAGCCATAATCAAAGGAAAAAAGCAGGCCTAGACTGAAGGAAAGCTGAATTCACCTTCTGCCTATAGCCCCTCCTGGAAAATGCAGCAGCAGCAAGTTCTGCCCTCGCCCCTCATTCCACAGGCCACAGTTCTGTCTGCATCTCAGGAGGCCTGATGTTATCTGGGATAACCAGGTGAGATTCCCGTGCACTCCAATCTTCTGCCCACTGGATCTCTCAACAAGCCCAGCATTACTGATGTCTGCTCAGTTAGCTCTGTACTCCATCATACTGTGGTCCACCCTTCTAAATGTAATACCCAAGGCCTAAAGGGACCACTGGCTCTGACTGGGTCCAGAAAAGCCTCTTGCCACCCTGGACAATCAGCTCTACCTGTAATCCCTAAGGCCTTCTGCAATCACATACTATCAGCTCTGCCTGTATTGCAGAGGCCTGTTACCATCAGGAACTAGCAGGCTTGCCAACATCAGGAACAAACAGATGGGTAAAGGCCAGTGTAAGAATACAATAAACAAAAGCCAGCGCAATCTAGAACCTACTGTAGCAAGTCCTGGATATCATAACATACTTGCAGTTCAAGAAAATGACCTTAATGCTAATGTTAGAAAAGTGGTAGAGGCCTTTAAAGAGGAAAATAATAAATTCCTTATAGAAACACAGGAAAATAAAATCAAACAGGTAGAGGCCTTTAAAGAAGAAATGAATAAATATAAAGAGATATAGGAAAATAAAATTTAAAAAGGTGACTAAATGAATAGAATTGGTCAAGACATGAAAATGGAAAGAGAAGTAATAAAGAAAACACAAACTGAGGTAATCCTAGAATTGGACAAACTAGGAACAAGAATAAGAACTACATACACAAAATAAAATACATATGGATGAGAGAATCTATTGTGTAGAAGATACAACTGAAGGATTTTGTTTTACTTTTATTTCTCCACTATCACTTCTTTGTTTTATATGTACATTTAAGAAACTCAAATTCTAAAATACCAAATAAGAAATTATATATAATCTAATTAATGGAGAGGTAATGATAGTTTGAGATATTTGAGAGTAATTACCCCACAGATAACTTTCTTTCCTTCTTCCTTCCTTTCTTTATTCCTTTCTTTCTTTCTTTCTTTTTTCTTTCTTTCTTTCTTTCTTTCTTTCTTTCTTTCTTTCTTTCTTTCTTTCTTTCTTTCTTTCTTTCTTTTCTTTCTTTCTTTCTTTCTTTCTTTCTTTCTTTCTTTCTTTCTTTCTTTCTTTTTTCCTTCCTTCTTTCCTACTTTCTCTCCTTCTTCCTTCTTTCTTTCTTTCCGTCTCTCTCTCTCTCTCTCTCTCTCTCTCTCTCTCTCTCTCTCTCTCTCTCTCGTCTCTCTCTCTCTCTGTGTCTAATAATCTTGTGGAAGACATTAAAGACACAAACTCAGAATAAGGAAAAGGAAAATTAACACTGCTTATGAGGAGCTACCAGAACATAGTAGACTTCTACATCTGAATTGCATAAGTAGATGACACATGTACCTCTAGTTTAAGATCCTGCATGTTTGGACATACATTTTAGTCCAGGGGAAAAATGATCATCATGATTTTCTTTTTTTCTTAATAATCATTAATAATTCTACACATAACTAAGAGCCTTTACTATGTAAGAGTAATTAACATTCTACTGCCTACATACAGAGAGGAAGTCTGCAAAACATAGTATGCACATACAGATAATAATACTCAAACACAGACACAAGCTATATGAATATCCTGGGAAGATATTGTTGTGTATGAAAATATTCATACATGAAAAGTAACTTGAATCTCAGGAAGTAAAATAGCATACTCATAAATAAAATCAGTGTTACTAAGCAGAAATATAAGGAGTATAATGAGAAAATACAGCTATTTTTTAAAATTTCTGTTATTTACCCAAATATTTTTAAGCTGAGACGTTAAACATTAATTAATTTTGTAACTAAGAAACAAAATTTTAGGATGAAATAGAAACAGATTAGTGTGTGGCTGCTAGTAAGCTTTTCATTCTCTTTAAAGAAGGTGAAGACAGGCTAAGAATTCTTAGTAACTAGGGACTTTATTGAAGCAGCATGGCATTTATCAGCTCAGTGGATTTCTGACATAATTCACTGGCTGCTATTTCTAAAAACCATGAGTGAAGAATATTTCCTTCCTGGCTGCTTGACTTCGCTTTTTTCTGACTACCTACCTGCTATCTTCTAGCAATCCCTCCTCCCTTAATACCTTCCTGACTATTACTTCCTTACTTCTTATCTTCCTCTTTTGTTTCTTCCTTCACTTTTCTTTCTGTTTGTTTTTATACTTAATAGTAGAGAAGAGTGATTAATCAGCCTGCCTCTATCTTAGGCTTATAAACCATATTACAGTAAAGACAAACTTTGTTCATTCCTGTTTGTGATTAAACATATTTCTCAATAATTGTGTTCTATCTCACCTTAACCTTACGGTTCTGTGTTGTCTCTATCAGGAATGGCAAACATATCTCTGTTTCAAAGAATTGTTATGGCTATATTGTTAATACTACTTGTTATTAAGACCACCTTGCAATCATGTCTTGGCTTCAGAAGAACCTTATGACTAATTTGTTATGAATACATTCTGCTGCTGTGTTTTCACTGCCAAATGCCTCGTTTAGAAGCCACCTACCCTGAACTATAAAAACTTTGTTTTCCAATGCTGACATTTCAAATATCACCTTAGAGGGAATCAGTTCATGTACATGAATAAAAAGAATCTTGTTTTAATTAATTTGGCTATGGTATTCTGAGTCAATGGTCTTTCTCTTTGGGCCTACCAATTAGGGCTCAATCATGTGTTCCCCCAAGAGATAAAAGAAATAGTAGATGGTAGGAGAGAACATAGATAGTGTTGTAGAACTATGGAAATAGATGTAAGATAATCAGCAGATCATGATATTTAAAACTTTGGGCTTTGCCATTAAATCAAGAAAATCGTGACCTAGAACAGAAAAAAAATCAATTATTTTAGTGCACATGAAGACTGAGTTTGGATAAATGAGAGAAATTAAAGGTAAACATGTGATCTAGTAGTAACCTGCTGGTTTAAGAATGAAGTAATCTAGTGAATTACTAACTGTTCTTATTAAAGATGGAGTTAGCCATATAAAACATCTGTTACTGTTGGACAATTGATGATAGAATTTTTTTTTTACATAATGTAGAACAAACCATATTTAACAACTTAAGAGTATCAATGTGTTTGGACCCATGACTCAATGAAGAATGATATCCCAGATTCATACAGTGTGTTAAGGCAAGGAGCGTTTTAAGTTACATAAGTCCAGCTTGCTGGGGTCTCCAATTACCAAGATGGTAAGACATCCAAGTGAGCTCACAGACCTTTATCTTACTACATCTCAAGGGAAATTTCTTTACTAGGCCATGGGAACTGGTAACTGTTGCTGAGGAAGTAGCTTAGGAAGTCTGGAAACTTCTCCTGACCCATTTTCCTTGCCTTCAGCGAGGAGGCTGGGCAACTTCTGAGTTCTGGACTAGCCTGGACTTGCCAAGTCCTAAACTGCCAATATGAAGGCTGTTATAGAGTCAGCCTAGCCTTTCAAATATAGAATAGGATAGGTAGAATCAGAGCAGAATTTTAAACCAAGAAATAAAGCAACATGACAAAGTTTTCATAAAATGAAAACTTTGTCATGTTGCTTAATTTCTATATATATTATATATATGTGTGTATATATATATATATATATATATTCAAATATTTATCTAGAAAGGAAACTAATTATGAAAACTCAGTGATATATTCATAATGCTTTCCTAAATTATAAAATAACCAGAAACTATCCAATAACAAATATTTGACATGTGATGGCATTATAGTAGTCAAAACATTAATGTTGGGATTTCTTTTGTCTAACTTGAAAAATTAACATTTTATCATCAAGAACTATTCTGATCTCAAATCCATTACCAGCATCATCTTCTCATATTTTATTCTACAGAGGACTTTGTTAGCCAGACTCAGTTTGGTTATAGGAAATTAGAAATAAAGAAAAATATGTAGAAGGTAATGCAAATATGTTACATGGAACAAGTTGAATATATACATATGTTAACTAATTTAAGATGGTAGAAGCATACAAGGTTAAAGAAGATACCTTGTTCTTTTGAAAAAAAAGTATGAATAGTATGAATATATATATATTTAAACAACTTTTATGCATGTACAAATGTAAGCTCTGATATTAGTTAAATATATTTAGTATATATTCAATAGAATTATAGGTAAATCATAAATTAGTTCTAGTTTTAGTTTTTGGTGAAATGATATACTTATTTCCAACATGAATATAATAAAGTCACGTCAGAAAGTTTCATCTTCATGATATTCTCACCAACTCTTACTGTGTGATTTCTTTTTTTTTAAATTAATCATTCCATTTGTTTACATCTTAAATGATATCCCACTTCCCAGTTTCCCCTCCACAACCCCACCCCTGTCCATCCCACATCTGCCCACTCCTACCTCCTCTTTGCCTTTCTGAGGGTTTTCCTACCTCCACGCTCTCCCATCCCTCTGTTTCAGCATCCCCCTAAGTGGGGGCTCTAAACAGCTAAAGGAAAAAGGGCCTCCCCTCCAATTGAGGACAGACTAGGACATCCTCTGCTACATATGTATCTGGAGCCAATGATCCCTCCCTCCGTGTACACACCTTGGTTGGTGTTCTAATCTCAGGAAGCACTAGGTAGTCTGGACAGATGGTTTTGTTATTCTCTTAGGATTGCAATACAACGTTGCTCCTGCAGTACTTCTACCAGCTCCCCTACTGGAGTCCCTAAGCTCAGTCTAAAAGTTGACTCGAAGCATCCAAGGAAAGGTCACACCAGGTTCCTTTCAGCAAGCATCTCTTGACAACTGCACCAGTGTCAGGCTTGGTTAGTGCAGACCAGAAGGATCCCCAGGTGGGGCAGTGCCCGGATGGCCCTTCCTTCAGTCTCTGCTCCAGTTTTGTCCTTGTTCTTCCTTTGGACAGGAACATTTCTGGGTTAAAACTTTGAAATTGGTAGGTGGCCCCATCCCTCTTCCAGGGACTGTGCCTATCTGCTGGAGGTGGTATCTACAGGTTCCATCTCCACTTCTCTGTGCATTTTGACTAAAGTCATTTCTGTTGGGTCCTGGAAACCTCTCATTTCCCTGGAGGCTGGGACCCTCCAGCAACTACCCTAGTTCCTCAAAACCTACTACTACATATTTATTTATTCAAATTCCTGAACTTCTGTACCTCTCTCCCATTCCCCTAGTACCTGATACTATCCCATTTGTTTCTTCCCCCTCCTCTCTCCCTCCCATATATACCCTGCTTCTACCTCACTTGATCATCCTGTTCCCCAGCTCCCTTCAATGCAAGACTGAAGCATCCACACCCTAGTCTTCCTTCCTCTTAAGTACCTGTGTGTTGTGACGTGGGCATTGTGAGCTTTTGGGTTAATATGCACTTATCAGGGAGTACATAATATGTGCATTCTTCTGTGTCTGGGTTACCTCACTCAGGATGATATTTTCTAGTTTCATCCATTTGCCTGAAAATTTCATGAAATCATTGTTTCTATTAGCTGAGTCATTCTCCATTTTTAAATGTACCACATTTTCTTTATACAATCTTCTGTGGAAGGACATCGGGGTTGTTTCCAGCTTCTGGCTATTATATATAAGACTGCTATAAACATAGTGGAGCATGTATCATGGTTATATATTCAAGAATCTTTTGGGTATATGCCCAGAAGTGATATAGCTGGGTCCTCAGGTCAAAGTTTCTCAGGAACTATCAGATTGATTGGCAAAGTGGTTTTACCAGCTTACATTCACACCAACAATGGGGAGGAGTGTTTCTCTTTCTCCACATCCTCACCAATATATGCTGTCACCTATGTTTTTTATCTTAGCCATCCTGATTGGAGTGAGGTGGAATCTCAGGGACAATTTGATTTGCAGTTCCCTGATGACTAAGGATTTGGAACATTTCTATAAGTGCTACTCAGCCATTCAAGATTTCTCAGTTGAGAATTCTCTGTTTAGCTCTGCTTCCCATTTTTTAAAATAGGGTTTTTTGATTCTCTGGAGTCTACCTTCTTGAGTTCTTTGCATATTTGAAATATTAGCCTCTGTCTGATGTAGGTTTGGTAACGAATTTTTCCCAATCTGCAGGCTGTCATCTTGTTCTATTGGCCATGTCCTTTGCTTTATAGAAGCTTTTCAACTTTATGAGGTCCCATTTGTTGATGGTTGTTCTTAGCGCATAAGCCATTGGTATTCTGTTCAGGAAAAATTTCTCCTGTGCCTAGGTGTTCTAGGCTCCTCTTTACCTAATCTTCTATTCAGTGTATCTAGTTTTATGTGGAAGTCTTTAATTCACTTTTACTTGAGCTTTGTAAAGGAAGATAATAATGGATCAGTTTGCCTTATTCTACCTGCTGACGTCCAGTTGAACCAGCACCACTTGTTAAAAATGTTCTGTTTTTCCCACTGGATGGTTTTAGCTTCTTAGTCAAATATCAGGTGATCATAGTTGTTTGGGTTCAATTTTGGATCTTAAATTCTGTTCCATTGATATACCTGTCTGTCTCTATACCAATACCATGTGATTTTTATCGCTATTGCTCTATAGTACAGCTTGAGATCAGGGATGGTAATTCCCCCAGAAGATCTTTTATTGTTGAGAAATTTTTTGATATACTGGGTTTTTTGATATTCCAAATGAATATGAGAATTGTTCTTTCTAACTCTATGAAGAATTTATTTGGAATTTTGATGGAGATTTCATTGAGTCTATAGATTGCTTTTGGTAAGATGGCCAATCCATGAGCATAGTAGATCATTCCATCTTCTGAAGTCTTCTTTGATTTCTTCTTTCAGGGACTTGAAGTTCTTGTTCGTACAAATCTTTCACTTGCTTGGTTAGGGTCACACCAAGATATTTTATATTATTTGTATTATGCGGGTGTTGTTTCCCTATTTTCTTTCTCAGACCATTTATTCTTTGAGTATAGGAAGATGTTTAATTTGATATAATGAATTTTGTATCCAGTCACTTTGCGAAAGTTGTTTATCACCTGTAGGAGCTCTCTGGTAGAATTTTTGGAGTTATTTATACATACTATCATATCAACTGCAGATATCTTGACTTGTTCCTCCCCAAATGTATCCCTTTGATCTCCTTTTGTTGTCTAATTGCTCCAACTATGCTTCAAGTACTATATTAAATAGGTAAGAAGAGAGTGTGTAGCCTTTTCTTTTTCCTGCTTTTAATGGGATTTCTTATTCTATGAGACCTTCAACAAAGACCTAATACCAATACTTCTCAAACCATTCCAGAAAATAGAAACATAAGGAACACCTCCATATTCTTTCTATGGATCCACAGTTACACTAATAACTAAACCACAGAAAGACCCAACAAAGAAAGAGAACTTCAGACCAATTTCCCTTATGAATATTGATGCAAAAATACTCAATAAAATCTTACAAACCAAATTCAAGAATACATCAAAATGATCATTCACCATGATCAAGTAAGCTTGATCCCAGGAATGCAGAGATGTTCAATATATGGAAATACTTTGATGTAATCCACTATATAAAAAAGCTTAAAGCGTATAACCACATGATCATCTCATTAGATGCCTTTGACAAAATAAAACACCTACTCACATTAAAAGTATTGGAGAGATCAGGAATTCAAGGTCCATATTTAATAAAATAAAAGCAATATACAGCAAATCAAGAGCCAGTATTAAACTAAATAGACAGAAACTCTTAACTGTATGATTTCTTATTGGTAAGCATTTTGGGTGAGTTGAGATGGAATCTAAATATAGTTTTTACTTGCATTTGCATGATAGCTGTGTATTTTCAACAATTAATGAAGCAAAGAGACAACCTAAGAATGTTTTAAAACCATAACAGGCATTTCTCTGAGAAAAAATAGCATTCAGAATGCATAACTAGAAAAGAAAATGAACCACTAAATATTCATCCAATCATTATTTTTCTCATTAGGGTGAACATGCAAGGTCACAGGATGACTAAATAGCTAAGGATGTAGACTTAACCTTTTTATTTCTGAACCAAAGGTTTTGGTTTTCAAATGAAGAGATGGGTTGGAATCCCGCATCTAATACATCCTTATCATTTTCTGTGTCTTATGACATAGTTTTTCTTGGTGTGATTTAACTATTGAGCATGTTAAGACTTTTGTTAAGTTAAATAAAGGCTCCCTATTTTGTACTAGTATCTAAAATTGTGACTAAAACAAAACATTTGTGTAAGAAATTCTACTGTACTGATGTTCATATCAATGCAAAGGATCATTCAAAGGCTGTATGTCAGCAAAGTGAGGCATGCTTTCAAAGCAATAAAGAATAAAATATTTACTCTTTAAAAACCTATTCTGTATAGGATGCTTAAAATTCTTACACTTAGCCTACTTCAAAACACCCCAGGTCATAAAATACTAATGTTACAAAATAAGTGAAGCTCATCTTTAATGAATAGATGTCAATAGATTAGCATTTTAAGTATGGGATGACAACATGATTGCAATAAACATCTGTAAAATTATTGCTTTCCATCTACATTAATTTGCTAAATGACTGCCATGTACATAGCCCCAAACCATAAATAAAAAATTCAGAAATCATTAGTAAATTAGATCTTGGTTACCTGATGTAAAAAAACTGAAAGAAAAAAATAAATTAAGTGTGTTGATGCATAACCTACGTTACTAGAATATAATGAGCAGGTACAGGTTAGTAGGAATTGAGGTACTTTTGTGTCCAAGGAGAATTTCATAGAATGAGTGCATGCTGTTTTTAGTGCTACTGCTGGCTATTTAAAAAGAGATTGATGTGTATCACTGTGTTGTAAAAGAATACTTTCCATGCTGTGACACAGTAGTTACCTTAGCGTTTCTGCCTATGGATATGAGTTTATATATCAAGACTGTTGCACTGTACTGACTTTTTACAGGCACCCCAGCTACTTTAACTACCTTGCTGAGAAGTTGATATCAAAAAGGGGAAAATGAAAACTGTCAGATACTGAATAAATAAATAAGTGTATGCTCTATTTCTATGGAACCCTAGTGCCTAAAAAACTTTTAAAACAGAAGAAGACATTCAAACAAAATTTGTAAAAAGAAAAAAAAAAATCCTGCTTGCTTTTAAATGGGTAATTTTATTAAAATTTTACATTCTATTCAAAGGGAGTTTAGTTGTTATTAATTCCATTTCCTATTTAATTAATTGAGGCCCTGCATTGAGAGTTTATTGTTTTTTTAAATTATGCTTAAAAGTTAGTTTTAATTAAAAACTTAGTCAAAGTATTGAGTGCACAGTTTCAGCATTTCTTACTGTGTTTTGCAATGATCGGAGGACAGAGAGTGACTCAAAGATCACATACCACTCAGTAAACCTCATGCAAGAAATTTATTGCAAGATGAGTACATAAACAGTGGCTTCTGAGCAGGAATAAGAGTAGGGGCAAGGAAATGAAGAAAGGGAGAGAAAGAATGATAGGGTAGAGAGGGAGACAGGGAAAAATGGAGGGAGGGAGAGAGAGAGAGATGAGAGAAAGAGAAAGAAAGAGAAAGAGAAAGAGAAAGAGAAAGAGAAAGAGAAAGAGAAAGAGAAAGAAAGAGAAAGAGAAAGAGAAAGAGAAAGAGAAAGAGAAAGAGAAAGAGAAAGAGAAAGAGAAAGAGAAAGAGAAAGAGAAAGAGAAAGAGAAAGGGAAAGGGAAAGGGAAAGGGAAAGGGAAAGGGAAAGGGAAAGGGAAAGAGAAAGAGACAGAGAAAGAGACAGAGAAAGAGACAGACAGAGAGAACAGGCTGTGATGATGGCACAGACTTTAAGGATGATGGAGGAAATGGAGGATGCACATAGTGGTGATGTGGAAATATGTTGTATTGACCTTTTGTAATAACATGTCATATAGGCCTTTATTGTTTATATAAAATTGGCTCTGATTCACTATTGGTGGGAAGAATCTGGTTCTGGAATGTAGATAGTTCCTAACATCCATCTTGCTTGTTTATAATAAAAGGCAAAGAATGTAAGGTAGGATTTAAAGAACTGTACACTTCAGACTACTTCCCACTTTCTGGAGACATCAGCATTTGTAGGCACCTAAGAGAGCTAGAATGGCATGGAGTCTAAGCTCTGTACTTGCTGTTTATGCTCTTTGGGACTATGTGGGGCTAAGAAAATGCATACTGCTTTCAGGTAGTCTTCAGTATTCAACTGATTGGAAATCTGTTGGAACACATATATATTGGGTAGAGAAGTTATAATTAATAAGTTTAATTTTGTCTTAGGTATAGATTTGAAGCTTTTAGGCTCCTGATCCTTGTAGATGGGAGAAGAATGCTCAAGAACAGGGAAAGGTCTAAAGAGAGATGCCACCCTCAGGAAGAAGCAGAGTAGGCAGGTGGGAAAAGAGAACATTGATTGAGAGTACTTATTGAGAGGTGGATTCTAGTAAATTCCCTGAAGTTTATATGAATATTTTTAACTTCATAAGAAGAGAAAAATTTTAGATATGTTAGACTTACCAGATTATAGAAAAGGAATAGAATAATACCTCTGAGTCACACAATATATTTTTTTTGTCCTTTTGGAAACAAAAATAATTCTTGGTTAAAAGAATTAACAGTCTTTTTATAGGGCCAGTAAATTGATTAGACAAAGTTGGTTTTAGCATAATGAGAAGTACTTTTAAGTATATACTTAAAAAAAACAAAAATAAAATTGTAAAACCTTGAGCATGTAAGTATAGTAATTATTGTCAATGCTTAACCGAGCTAGATTAATAGATTATCAGAATCCCACTGAGGAATGTTACAGTTCTGAAATTTTAAAGTCTTAATATAACACTACCATAGCAAGTGAAAGAAATCTGAACCATTTTCCATTTTTAGATACCTTTAGATCCCTTTCTTATAACTTGAAAAAAATGCTTTTACATACCTTAAGCCACTGTTTAAATTTTATACCTTTCACTTACATATATTAAAACACAATTTAGACCCTTACAATTTACTTAAGCTTTCATATCCTCAGACCATACATAAACTTTATACTTTCTACTATCAAGTTGTTTATCTTGAGACACAGCTGGTTGATTACTAAGAACAGTCATTGCAAAGTGAGTTCCTTTAAATAAGCAATAATAAAAAATTTACATTGAAATCTGCTTTTTGATTTTATCTCTTTCCAACATCAGGTAGCACTGTAAATTTTGTCTAGACCTAGTATTTGCTCTAGAAAAGTGAGACTTGATACCCGGTTTTTACATAGGAAGAGAACTGAGAAGGCAGCTAAAACCTTGGTTGTTTCTGTTAACCTGACAAATCTATCATCAGCCAAGTCATTAAGCCCTTACAGATCTGAGAAAGAAGAAAGTACAGATAAACACCTGAATCTATTAAAAATGATGAGTAGGTACCAATTACCTGGACAATCACCCAAGGATTCTCTGCAGAAATCTTGATTCTCTGATGGGCAGAGGTTCAAAGGCATTGGCCTTTGGTATCCAGACCCAGAAAATTCAAATAACGTTTTTGTGAAGTAGGATTTGGATGATAAGTCTACCTCATCTAGGGAAAGTGGGAAATTCACGTGACAGTGACAGTTTGAAAAGGGTCTGGCAGTAGGTGAAGATTGGAGGATCATTATTTATTAGGTATATCTAAACTAAACAGTATCTGCTTAATGTCTACTATTTGTTTTAGTCTTAATTTTGAAAGCATATACAGGATGCTAAATAAAGCTTATTGCTGTAATTAATTATATTAGTATTTAGCATCACTAGACGTACAGTTCTGACCTAGTAATATGGAATAATTATCCTGAACTGGAAATTTCTATAACCAGTTGAGGATCCTAGTAGTAGGATAGGGACATTAACCCAGTCATAAAACTTCAACCTACAATCTAGGCCAATGGTGAAATAGAATTTGTTCAAGTGACAAGCATACAACTGGTCCAACTTGTATGGTACATATCACAAGAGAGAGGCCATGTTTGACACTGCATGGATGGCCAGGAATCAGAGGCAGGAAAGTCTAGACACTATGATAGAAGCAGAAAGGACTAGCAATGAAATGAAATGAAATAAAATATATAAATAAATAAATAAATAAATAAATAAATAAATAAATAAATAAATAAATAACTTAATGAAATGAACCATAATGGTTTTCTACAAACCTCATAGATTAGTGCCTAGTCCAGTTGTCATTAGAAAAGTGTTGTGTTGGTTTGAATAGGAATTACCCCATAAACTCATACATTTAAATACTTGCCCCCACTATTAGGAGTCATGACCTTTTTGGAATATGTGTAGTTTTTTTAGAGGAAGTATGTCACTGTGGGGACAGGTTTTGACATCATCTATGCTCAAGCTATATCCATTGACAGTCTCCTCTGCTTTCCATGGATATAAAACCTTCTCTAGTACCATGTCTGTCTGCATGCCAATATGCTTCTCTTCATGATGATAATGGACTAAATCTCTGAAACTATAAGACAACTCTAATTAAATGTTTTCTTTTAAACAGTTGTCATGGTCATGATGCTTCTTCATGGCAATGAAACCCTAAACTAAGACAAAAGTCATCCAACAACCAATGGGAACAGATACAGAAATGCACAGCCAAATGTGAGTTCCCAGTCAAAGACTGGGAATAAGGATTGTAGGAGTCAGAGAGGTCTAGAACAACATGAAAACATTGTAAAAGTAATTTTTATTCTCCTGTTATAATTGTCATCTCTGAGGCTTACTGTCTCAGTCTTCAAAGCTGGACCTAGTCCTGAAAATTTCTAGCCTCTGTACAATTATCTAGGCCTAGAATGTTTTTTGGCATCAGAGATTTATTGCTGAATAAGCTCACCCTTTCTAACTCTTTCTGAACTCTGGCTGGCTGGCTCGTTCAAGTTAGCTTTTCTGGCTTAATCTCCTACCCAAGTCGACTGATTCAGTCTGGCTTCTGTCTCAGCCACTGACTGAATTGTTCTCGTCCTTATACTAAGTTTGCCCATAATTTCTAATATTCTATTTCCTCATTGTCTAGCTCATTTTTAACTTCATCTCTTTCTATCTTCTTTCTCTGAGAACTGTCTCTCTATAATTGTTCTAATAAAAGTGTCTTTTTCCTACCTGCTCTCTGTTCTGTGTTCTTTTTTTTTAAGGGTATATAAATGATAGTTTTTATTTGTTATAATCAATGATTTGAAAGTAATTATTTCTGATGGGTATTGTAGTTCACACATTTTATATTTGATATTTTCTTCATTTACATTTCAAATGCTTTCCCCTTTCTTAGGTTCCTCTCTGAAAATCCCCTCTCCTCTCTCCCCTCCCTCTGCTACCCAACCCACCCAGTCCCACTCCCTTGCTCTGGCATTCCCTCATACTAGGGCATAGAATCTTTGCAAGACCAAAGGCCTCTCCTTCCACTGATAGCCTTCTTACACTATATTCTATTGAGAGTTGGGCATATCTTATTATGCTAAATCCTGCTCTGATTCTTCACTTTGTTATTCACTATCAAACATTAGTGCTTCATTCTATAAACTAAATTTATATCTATCATTTGGGATTAAAAGTATGTGCCAAGTGCTGAGCCACACCACAATTAGAATTAGTGTTCTTTTTCAGTAAATAACATATTCTTGGTGTTCACAGTGTGATGAAATATCTAGAAACATAGGCCACAGAATCAATTAAGCAGAGCTCATAGGGGTTACAAAAACTCAAGTGACAAACACAGACCCTGTATGGGTAGGCCTTAGGTCCTCTGCACATATGTTGTGTTTATGTAGCTTGGTGTTCTTGTGGGACTCCCAACGATGAGGGTATGGGTTGTCCTTGACGCTTTCACCTGCACATGGGACTGTTTTCATCCTACTGGCTTGCTTTGTCCAGATGGGATATGAGGGTTTATATCTAGTTTTATTGTAACTAGTTAGGCTGTGTTTGGTTCATATCTCTGGGAGGCCATGTGCTTTTTCTTCATAAGGGAAAGAAAAGCATGTGATCTGAGGTATGAAGGTAGAGGACAATTAGGGAAGTGAAAGAAACTGAAAGAAGCAAAAAGTGGAGAAACTGTGGTCAAGGAATAATGTAAAAGGGAATAAGAAAACTTAATAAAAATAAATATATATACATATAAATAAATATATAAATAAATAAACATTCCCACTTATTCTTTACTCAGTGCACATTTATCAAAATTTCGACTCAATTTCAATGTATCCATATTATGACTATTTCATGGATCCTACTTACAATTTAATTAAGACATGGATATTTCTGTATAGTTTAAAGCTGCTGGCCTTTTTCTATAGCAGTTTCTTAACTATCTAACTTAACTTTGGCTTACCCAGCATTCTGTCTCCCTTTGCAGTTCTAGCTGCATGCTTACAGCTCCCTTCTGTCTCTGTTCTGTTCCCTTGTGTTCATTGTATTTCTGTATCCTCTGTTTCTCTGTATCTGTCTCTCTGTCTCTATCTCTGTCTCTCTCTGTGTGTTTCTGTCTGTGTCTCTGTCTCTCTCTGAAAGTCTCACCCTCATACTTCCTGCCTTAGCTCTAGCCACCAGTTCATTATTACATAAAAGACATTCAACTATGAACCAATAAGTAGCAGAACCATTCACAATCTGTACCTTAGGGTTGTCTTTAGGCAGTTAGGTCCATCTGACCATCTTTTAGGTAGATGAGGAAGAACTAGCATTACATTATAGAAAACTGGTGATGTGCCATAGAAATGACAATCACATCATCCCATAAGCACTTGCCATTTGCCAGTCTATCAAGACTACATCTATTCCAACAAGGTCATATCTCCTTGTAGTGGGGCCAAGTATATAAGCATATGAGTTTATGGAGCCATGCCTATTCAAACCAACACAACACTTTTCTAATGACAGTTGGACTATGCACTGATCTATGAGATCAGGACACCAGGAAAAATACACTTACTGAAAGAAATTGCTCACTGAGTACTCTGATTTATGCTGAGAAAAAAGGAGATCTTGAATCAAGAATGCCTTGAATAGTTTCCCTTCTCTTTACAAAAATACATAAAAATGGTTTGCTCAACCCAACAACAATATAGAGAGCATTCACTACAGATTTAGAAGTGGGTCTCATTACTTCTTAAACTAATAGAACTTCAGGAGGATTGTTTACACGGCAGTAATGGAAATTTTGAATAATTACAAGGTCTTAGTGGTTTTCAAGGTTCAAGAAAACTTCTTGGGACATATACCATATGCTAGTCCCAGTTTCTCTAGCAGTGAAAGAAACAAACATTAACAAGAAGTTGTGAATGTTAGTTCTGAATCAAATCCCAAATCCTAATGAGACTGCATAATATTAGAGGCAACAGAACCATGGGACATTGGCCATGAGAGTGCTAGACATAGAATGAACAAGTATAAGAAGAGACAAGGCGTTTTGCAGGTGAGAACCCTAGAGATCAAAATTGCCCATTCCCTTTGGGGAAAAATGATGCCACCAAAACTAGGTGTCAAACATGGGGCTGTTTTATTTTATGTTGTCTTCTAAATTTTACTTGTATTCTGGTTAGATATTTTCTTTCTAGGATCCCATTTCCTCATGTGGAAATAAGACTGTTTATTCTGTGCAACTGTATATCAGTAATGTGACTGAGGAATGCTCTTATAGAAGATCACAGTTAAGAAGGTGAGACTCAGAAGAGACTTTAAACCTTGTTGTATTAGAGCTAAAACTATTGAAACTTTCCGCACTTTTAAAAACAGACTAGTTAGATTTTCTGTTAAGAGGAAGTATGTAGCTATGAAACCAGGAATAAAATGATAAGACTTAAAGTGGTATATTTGCATCTCAAGGGGACTTGAGCAGAATGTGCCAGTTAGTCTTCAGTACATACTTGACTAGTCCTAGAATCATTTAGTAGATGTTCTTCAGAGTGTATATGTGAGGGCACATCTAGAGAGGTGCAACTAAGAACAGGATGATCCACTAGAAATGTGGTCTTATGTTCTGAACTCCATAAAATGAAGAGAGGGGAAAATTGGAGAATGTGGTGTGAGTACAGCTCTCATCTCCCATTCCTTCTGCACTGCAGATATCATGAGACCAGCTGTTTCATGCTGTCATCATTATGCCTTCCCCACCACACATTATGATTTTTATCCCTTCAAATTGTGACCCAGATTAAGCCCATCTTTTCTCCCTTAACTCGGTTTTGTTAGGTTCTTGTCATAACAACAAGGACAGAAATAAATTTGTGTGCGAGTATTTTCCTGAGATACCACTTTCATCACAAGTATTAAGACACCTCAGATTATCTTCAGTGGCAATTCTATTAGACACAAACTGAGATACTTCAAGAAAATCCACCTTATTCAACCAGACTTCAACATTCTCATGCCCTACAACACTACCACAATGATCTCAATAGAAGTACTTATTTCTTCACTTTGCCATATATTTCAAACATATTTAAATTGGTTAGTGCTCTTCATGCTACTAAATTTTCACACAATATGTTAAATTTCATTTTTATTCACCTTAAAACTCCCCCAAATTGTTGATGCCTCAGGACAGATTAACCTCATGGATAATAAGATCAAGAATTTAGCTGGGCATGGTAGCTCATGCCTTTCATCTCAGCACTTGGGAGGAAGAGGAAGGTGAATTTCTGAGTTCGAGGCCAGTCTGGTCTACAGAGTGAGTTCCAGGACAGCCAGGGCTTCACAGAGAATACCTGTCTGGGGAAAACAAACAAACAAACAAACAAGAATTTATAAGGTCAACTCAAAAGTTGGTTTATTGGGTATGAACAACTGCCAGTAAGCCTAACAAATAGTATTTGATGTTCAGGTCCAACAGTATGTGACCCTTATACATTGTGCTCTTACTTTATTATGCCCTGACATGCACATATGTATTCATATACCTATACATATAAACATTAAAAAACAATTCAGATCATTTTATTTGGTGTCCATAGTATTTCTGTTTTATTTCATGAGCACCATAAATTATCATTGATGGTTTTATGATTGGATAAATGATTTCTACATTTGATTTTTCTACTATTATTATTGATCATCAGACAATAACATGTTTGCATTCTTGTAACTGGCCAAGGATACTTAAATCTTCTCTGTAACTTTAGGATAAGTTCATATTGGTTTGTTATTAAATCTTTGCTCATATGGCCATGGGAGTTTTCTGATCCTCAACTATTTATTTTTTCTTCCAAATATTATATATTTGGTTCATTTATACATTGGCTATTCAGCCTGCCATACAATGACAGCAGCTTGAACAATTTATGTAATTACTACCACAAAGGCATCTCAGATCTCTCTCTTTCTGTCTCTTTTGTCTCTTTCTGTCTCTCTCTGTCTCTCCCTGTCTCTCTTTTACTCTCTCTCTTCCTCCTCTGTCTCCCTGTCTCAATCTACCTCCCCCCCCTCTCTCTCTCTCTCTCTCTCTGTGTGTGTGTGTGTGTGTGTGTGTGAGAGTGTGTGTGTAAGTCTGTCTTGCTTGCTGATTCCCTCTCTACCTTTTTGTTCATGCTCTCTTTCTGCTGGTCTATTTGTCTGTTTCTATCTCTCATGTTCCCATTCCTTTTTTTTTTAATTATTATTTTCTTTATTTACATTTCAAATGCTATCCCGAAA
>NC_034598.1:14223463-14243834 GCF_900095145.1 Mus pahari
AGGGAGAGGGAGAGGGAGAGGGAGAAGGAGAAGGAGAAGGAGAAGGAGAAGGAGAAGGAGAAGGAGAAGGAGAAGGAGAAGGAGAAGAAGGAGAAGAAAGAGAAGAATGAAGACTTCAGTTAACTATTAATTCAGATGACTTGAAAAGTCTCACTGGGAGTAAATAAAGGCTCCAATAAAATTACTTAGACCTCTCATTTGTTTCTCTGCAAGTACCCCATACCACAACTATGTTATAAATATATTTTACTGAATACTTCGTATATGTAGTTGAACATAAAATTGAATTACAAAAAATGAGATTCTCACTAAACTGCTCAGAAAAACAAAAACAAAAAAAAAAAAACATAATCAGTTCTCCACTAGATACAGGTTTAGGAAATGACTTTCCGAATAGGACTCTGTTATCATAGAAACTAAAAACAATTGTCAAGAAGGACTTCATAACACTAAAATGTTTCTGTGTGGGTAGGACAAAAATAACCAAGTGAAAGAAACTCACAGAATGGCAGAGCATCTTTGCCAGGTATGTATCTGACAGAACACGACTATCCAGAACACATAAAGAACCAAAGAAACAGTCAGGAAAACCAATGACCTAATTAAACACTTGGCTATGGATCTGAGCAGAGTTCTCAATGAGATAAAATGGCTAAGAAATATCTAAAGAAAAATGTCCATCATCTTTAGCAGCTTAAATAAATATTAATTTCAAAAGTCTTTCATGCTTCATTTTGTCCCTAAGATCATGAGAAAAACTGACAGCTGACAGTGCAACATATAGAATAAAGTTGGAAAGGAAATCTTAGAAGCATATCATCACCACCAATGGACCTATAGGGCCTAATGACTTCTGAGAGTAAGACAGTTGGTTTTTCCTAAGAGTACTTAAATCTATACATACAAGCAACACTTGACTCAATAGTAGATTACATTTATATATTTGAGTGTATGTGTAATCAAAACGGGATCATCAATTGCAGAGACAGTGAGGAGGAGAAATAATAGGAGTTAGAGAAAGAAGACAGGGCAGAGGATGAAGGAAGTAAAAGGCAGCAGAAAAAATATGTGGTTATATTTTAAAGATAACTTTGAAAGGTAGAGAAACTTCAGTAATTCTGTTTCTGCACTATATTTTAGAGATCATGAAAGACTTGAGAAAAGGGAGGATACAAGAGGTTATTTCAATGTTATATGTGATTTGCATAGTACAGAATAACAAATCATGACAACATATAATATCCCCAAGAGTTCCTGCTCACAAATAGTTGTACTATGCTGAGCAACCTGAGGTACTACTTATGCAACTAACCTACAGAACCCAGTCTTAGTTACTTTTTGTGTTACTGTAAAAAAAATCTGAAGTGAGAAAGGAATTTTTGCAAACTTCAACCAATTATGGAAGGTGAAATAGGCAGTATGGTAGCATACATTTGAAACAGGTGGTCATATTACATTCATAGTCAAGGAAGAAGAAGAAGAAGAAGAAGAAGAAGAAGAAGAAGAAGAAGAAGAAGAAGAAGAAGAAGAAGAAGAAGAAGAAGGAGGAGGAGGAGGAGGAAAGTAATTCAAGGTGCTGCTCATTTCTCTTTCTATATTTTACAGCCTAGGATCTTAAGTTAGGAAATGGTGCTATCCAAAGCAGGTGGGTCTTCTCAACTCCATTAGTACCATTGATATAATTAAGATAATCATTGTTAGAGATGTTCAGGCCTGTCATCCAAATAATTCTAAATTTGACAAGACAAGAGTTAAAACTAATGATTAAATATTTTTAGGAATTGTTGACTAGTACTCACATAAATTCATTCTTGACTTTGGTTATCAGCTTCAGTTATAACTATATTTTTTAATAGTCTAATTTTACATGGTTCTATAGCTAATTATACATGAATTTAGACTTCTCAAAGTAGGTTTAACTTAAAAAGTGAATTGAAATTAGATAACAAATTGACAAAAACATATTTTTCTAGTAGAAAATTAAAAATTCTATTTTGAAACAGTATCTATTTCATTGTAGAACTATAATGATGAGTGAACAATATTGATAACTATTATTTGTACATGTTTAAAGAAACATATAGTGTAAAATATCATATTGTACATTTATATTAATATGAATGATAAAATGTATGTAGTTGAAAGCAAGACAAAGCTATTTTATGTAAATATATATACCTGCAAATACATATACAAATGAACACAACCTTATAAAAACATCTTTACTTGAACAAAGTGCATGGTTAAAAATTGGAGTTAAATGGGTATATTGTTGCCACATGGAGTTCAGGGATATTGCTAAATGTGTGAAATGAGTAAAAAGTGTATTATTAGAAAACAAACTATGTACATCACTTTACTACATTTCTCAACTAGATATGCCTGGATTCTATCTCATGTATTCATTAGAAGCCACCTTCTAATGAAAATATGTACTTGATATTTTGAATTATTTAAAATTTCTCAGGAATACAGCTAAAAATCTCTTTTAGAAAGTGAAGGAGAAGCCGAGAGTTTGAGGCAGACTTAAAGGAATTAATAGCTGTTGTAGGTTAAATGAGAATGGACACATAGGCTCATATATATTTAGTGCCCACTTGGTGGATTGTTAAAGAATTGAGAGGAGTGGTCTTGTTGGAAGACATCGGACACCAAACACAGCTACAACTGAATAATCATAGAAAGTTTACTCATCTAACAATACTTTATGCAATGGCAAGAAATAACAATATGATAGGAAAATTGTGCGGAACATATTATACATCATTTTTTATATTTTGAAAGTATAGATACCCTCTTACTCTCTGAGGTCTCTCTATATAGCAATATTATTAGCATGATATATTATTTTACTAATAAATAAATGTCTGAATTTTTTTTTTTTGAAATACTGAACATTTAAAAAAAATTTTATTTCATCATTTTATGTGTATGAGTATTTTGCCTACAAGTATGTCTGGACCATATGCATGTCTGGCGCCCATGAAAGGCGAGAAGAGGGTGCTGAAAATTTAACCCAGTTCTTTTCAAGAACAACAAGTGCCTTTAACCACCAAGTCACCTCACTAGATAGATGCCTAGAGATAGATACATCCCCCTTCAAAGGATGTATAAGACCTATGAAAACTATAAAACAGTTGAGAGGACACAGAGACACACTGATTAAAAAGAAAAACTGATCATGAACCGCAAAGGAAAATAACAAGACTTGACAAACAAAAGTACACAAATTTTAATTGGTATTCTGTTTTAAAGAAACAGTAACATAAAGTATATCCTGCTATAACTGAGGCAACCTAAATATGCATAGACACTTTAGGATTATAATTCATTTCCTTACTAGAAATGATTTTATTGTTCGGTAGATAAACACCGGTTTTTGTAGCAGAACTGAAATATGAAAGAGTGTCCAATGCATGAAGGAACAGAGGTGGCTCAGGGTTGAGAGCATTTGCTGCACCTACAGAGGCCCTGGGTTCTGATCGCAGCACCCACATGAAGTCTATCAACCATCTGTAACTGCAGTTCTAGGAGATCTAAATGCTCTCTTCTAGTCTCAGTAGGCACCAGGAATGCATGTGTCTATGCACATGGTCCATAGATGGACACGTAGGGTGCACAGCTATATGCATTAAAAGTTAAAAAGAATAACACATATAGTATAGTCTCAAAATGTTTCACAGAAATGTACACATACTAACAGATAAAAAAAACACAACAGGTTAACATTTGATAAATCTAAGAAGGGGAATATGGGTATTCACTATATTTGTCTTACAATGTTTCAGTATGTATGAAAACAGTTAATATAAAAACTGAAGAGGGAAGAGGCCAGGCATATAGCATAGTAGTAGAGGCCTGCTTAGCATGCAGGAGATTCTGGGCTCAGTTACATACTTATTATATCACACTCACACACAAGTGTAAAGATTAAAAAAATAGGCCGAGCAGTGGTGGCACACACTTAGCTTGGGAAACCAGGTGGCTTGAGTGGTAAGGGCACTTGCCTCTTAAGCCTGACTGGTCACAGGAGTGTGATCCTTGGGATCTGTAAGGTGGAAGGAAAGAACTGAATGTCTGAAATTTTAAAGACACAATTATATTGTCATAAGAAAATAATTTGTTGCCAGGTGGAGTAGTACATGCTTTTCATCCCATCACTGATGATTGGTGGAGATTTGAAGAGGCTGGCAGATCTCTGTGATTTCAAGCTAGTCTGCTCTAAAAAGCAAATTCAAGACTGTCAGGGCTTGTTACACAGACAAACTGTCTTGAAAAACTAATAAAAATATTTTATGGATGAATTGTAATTTTACACCAGAACAATTAGGATTAAATCAGAATTAAATTAGGATAGTATAGAGATAAACCAAAAGTGTTGATAGGAGTAAATATTAATAAATAATACAAAACAATTGGAGAATATAAATACAAATTCATTATTTGCAAGTGTTTCCTCTTTTCCAACATCGCCACTTATGTGTCCACATATCATTGCCATCATGCCACATGTGCAGGGTTAAATTACAGTGTCAATTTTGACACTTTAATGAGATATCAAAAATGAGGATGAAGTATCAGTGACGTTTAGGCAAATTACTGAAAGCTATGGGGAAAAGCATTTAGTATTAGAAGTGACCTTGTACAGAAAGCCAGAGCTGAGGGAAGGAAGTCTTCTCAAT
This sequence comes from Mus pahari, assembly GCF_900095145.1. Taxonomy (NCBI): domain Eukaryota; kingdom Metazoa; phylum Chordata; class Mammalia; order Rodentia; family Muridae; genus Mus; species Mus pahari. The sequence goes on from NC_034598.1 coordinate 14,228,146, forward strand.
GAACTTGTCAGGGAATTTTGCCTAACCTATGTAGAAATTTTGAATTAGTGTGGAGTTGTCCAGTACTGGCAGTTTGGACTCTTGCTCATCTAAGATCCATAGTATAGGCTAATATGGACAAAACCTTACACATGCAAGTTCTCAGAGTACCAAGGGTTTAGAGCTCCAGGCTTCAGAAACCAGAATTATGTTGAAGGTAGTTACTTTCAAAATTATTACCAGGAGAGATGGTTTGAAAATCACTGTGACTTTTAGCTTCTATAAAAGAAGCTTTAGCAGAGTAAGTACTTGCTCTTGGGTGCACATCTTTAGCTTATCTGTCAGCCCTACCAGTGTTACATTTCAAGCCTTGCAAGCATTAAATTTCAAGGGCATCTGATGCTAGAGCTCCCAGTTATAGAATTTGGAGCCCTTCATCTTTGAAAGTTGCTGTTATTCCAATGCTAGTGTAAAGATTTTTCTAGACCCTTGTCCCTTAAGCCTTGGTACCTCACTGAAGTGTGACTTCATACAAGGCTGTACATTGTTGGTCTGTAGCTACCAACGTCCTTGATGTGATTGGAAAGTGTGATTTCAGCCAAGGTTTTGATGCAGTTTTACAGCTACCAGTGCCTAAATGTGACTGTAAAGTTTTCAAAACCTTTAAGCTTTTATGAGGACTGTGCATGTGGTTTACACAAATGGGACTACTTGGCTGATAGCATTTTTTCATGGCTGCCAGGCATAAAGGAAGAACTTTTCAATTAGTTTACATCTTGGCAGTTTAATCACTCATAGAAACCATTAAGAAAATTTGTGAAGCAAATATTTTAAAAAGTTAAAGTTACTTAACCATATCCAATAAGGCTTCATGGTATCTACTTACAGAGGTCATGATCCCAGGAAAGGTTCTTCCTGTTGATCTACCTTAAAGACCTGTGATAGCTACGATTAAAACATCAGGATTAAATTAAACAGGAAACATAAGTAGAGCTGAAATTTGAAGCTATTTCATGTCAAACTGAGGTTATAATGGGAGACCTTATGAATTGGTAAATTGGAGGCTGTTGAATCCATACAGTTACTACTACATCATGACTGCTGGTTGTCTCTGGGACTGCTGCTGTGACATGGACATTATCTAAGGTCAAGAAGAAGACCAAGCATGGAGCAGAAAATTGATAGTATTGCATAGCACCCCTTGCTACATCTTCATTACAATTTCTGACTATGATAAAAACATATAGACAGGATTTTGTACCCATCTCCTATATTCTATGTGAAGAATTCTCTAGAGAATTATAATATATCATAAAGAAAAGATGGTCACCATGTTTGATAAACTGACAATAGATCTATCAACATAATATTAAATAGTGGCAGCTCTATAATCTCATTGAACTTAAAATAGACATTGTTAGTTCTTTTTATTAACTCATTCATTATACTACATATTCATTTGATATATTAAGAAATAAACTGTTATTATTCTTGGCACTGTATAATTTGGTTAAATGAATAAAGCAGTTTGTGGTGCAAATCCATATACAATGATAGGTATTATACATTTTAAAATCATATACTGAAAGGAAATTAAGTATCTAACCCCACCACCTATTGTCTTATGTTTCTCTCTCAGTCCCTCTATCTCTTCTCTCCCTTATCTCTGTCTCTGTTTTTCTCCTTCTTTCACTATTTCAACCTAGGTACCTGAAATAAAATAATTAATTAAAATTGTTGGAGACTTACTACCCTTATGTCATTAACCAAATGTCTGTAGCAATTTTATGTGTCTTAAATATGTTCTTAAATATTAAACTATTATTCCATGTTGGTGTCAAAAACTGTTGACCAACATATAAATAAAACATAGTAAATTTGTTTTCATTAGAAAGCTTTCCAAGAACAATCCTGTTTTTCATGCTAATCTTCTTATAGGTAACCTCTAGGAACTTCTTGAAGATGAGAGGCACACAGTTTGACTGTCAGCTTCATATTTCTTCCCCTGGGATCATTCTACTGTTTCTAGCAAGCTTAACATAATCTCTATGTAAATAAATCTATTCTTTTGTATTTCTTAGCCTTATCTATCAAGTCCCATTTCAAAAATGTGGATATGAACAAAATAACTATACAGATAGAGAAATTCATGAAAGCATGCACCAGATTTGAATATTAATGCAGCAAATTCTTTGTCTTTGTAGAGGTAAAATCAAGATCAAGTAGGACAAATGTTTTGCAATGATAACAGACAACTAGGCCCTTATTAATTGTTCTATAACTAAACAAATAATATTATAAAATAGGTCAGAAGTTTTTCAAATAAACGTATTTTCATATTGTAAAATATCTAATAATATTTTCAGTTTAAGTGTTTAAAAGTTTAGGAATGTAATCATACGTCATGCATATAAAATATTATTATTCCTATCATATGACCATCACTTGGTAAAATGTCAGGAGACTCATGATGACATAAGGACAGATAATCGGTTTATATAAGAAGATAACTTGTGGGTGTAATTAGGATTTCTTAAAGTTTCTACAATAAACACATACAACATACATATACACAAATGTATATAAACATATACAAGCTCTAATAGGTGAAAAGAAGAGATAAAAAATTTATAACATAGATTAATATGAGCTATTTAGTAATATTTTAATAGCTTTAAAAAAGAACAGATACCTTCTACCATAATAGTAAGAATATATTAATGTGTATGTATGATGACACAATTAGATATCAAATGTATATTTTAATGATGCACTGAAGATATTAGACAGTTTGTAAATTGTAGTTCAAAACCATATTCCATGTAAAAATTTCAACCATTTGCACGTGTAATACTTATAGAATATTAATTGATACTAATGTGAGAAAGCCACTCATTTAATAGATTAAATGCATAAAGTTGATTTTCATTTTCTTTTCAGGTAAGGATTGAATATATATAGTTATTGGATTAAGAAGGTAAAAAGATTAAAAAAATAAACTGATAAAAGCATGGGATTGTGGAATAATCTATACTCAGGTTTCCATGCTGAAAGAAATACAACAGAAGTTGAATATGTTTTATATTTAGATTTTCACTATTTCAAATTAATTAACTAATTAATATTTTGTTTATTTTAGTTATTTAGATTTCAAATGTTATCCCCCTTCCCAATTTCCCTTCTGCAAACCCCCTACCCCACCCTTCTCCATTCACCATTCAACTGCTCTACATCCTACACCTCCTCCCCACCCTACCCCATCTCCCCATGAATGCCCGGACCCCATACCCCACCTGAACTCTTAACTTCCTGGGGCCTCCCATCTTTCAAGGGTTAGGTGCATCATCTCTGAATGAACACAGATCCAGAAGTCCTCTATAGTATGTGTGTTCAGGGCTTCACATCAGCTGGTGTATGCTGTCTGTTTGTTGTTCCAGTGTTTGAATGATCTTGGGGGTTCAGATTAATTGAGAGTTTTGGACCTCCTATTGGATCACCATTCTCCTCAGCTTCTTTCAGCCTTCCTTAATTCAAGAACAGGGTCAGCTGCTTCTGTCTGTTAGATCCCCTTTTGTGAGCACTCCCAAATTTTTTATAATTATTTTACTTTATATATAATGGCATTTTTCTTGCATGTATATCTGTATACCAATTATGTGCAATTGTGTGGTTTGTGTTCAGAAGAAGGTCAAAGATCCTTTGAAATAGTTACACATAGATGGTTATAAGCCACAATCTCTGAATTGAGAACCAAACCTAAGCCCTATATAAGAGTCAAAAAAGTTCCTAACCACTGCACCATTTCTCTTGCTTTAAAACCAATATTTACTAATTGCATATATCAACCACACCATGTAGTATTAATCTTTTAGTATTTATAATGAATATTACTTTAGAACCTATGAAAATAGTATTATATTTTAAAATATTTTGCTTAATATTATTTATATAATATTTATCTAGATTGTTTTACTGACAAAGTAACATATTTATTATTTACATAATACACTTTGGAAGTTCATGTACATGTAGGTTAATGACTATAATTAATTATTTGCCTTATATCCCATAATTACTATTTTGGGGAAGATAATTTTCCCCAAATTTAAAATATAAGGTACTTATTTTCTTAATGTTTATAATTACTTTTGTTAGTTTAGTTATGATTCCTTCCAAATGGCCAATAGAGAATACTTCTAAAAATAACAAATAGGCTTTTTATTTGCAAGCATTTTTGTATCATTTAAATAATATTATGTCTACATTTTAAATGATAACACAAAATATTTTCCTGGGTATGGATGAATTATGAACACCCCACAATATTCTTAGAGAAATATCTGAAATGGCTAAGAAAATAATTAGTTTCACATTCTTAGCTATCAAAAAACACACATCAAAACAACTTTGAGATATTATTTTATATCTGTTGTTAGGTGAATATCAATAGTACAAGTGACAGCTCATGCTGATAGGATGCAGAATAAAAAACATAATCATCCATTGCTGGTGGGAATATGAGTATGTATAGCCACTATGAAAAACACTGTAGTGGTTCTTCAGGAAGATGGGAATTGATCTACCTCAAGATCCAGCTATACCATGATTATACAGGTTTTCATTGGATGCTTCATCCTTCCATAAGGTCACTTTCTTAAACATGTCCATTGTTATTCTTTTCATAATAACCAGAAAGAACCTAGATTTCCCTCAATAGAAGAATAGTTTAGGAAAATGTGGTATATTGTGGATAGCCCTGGGGCTCCTTGTATTTTGATGCTAATTCTGATCACCTGGGAGGAGCTGTGATCAAGGAGTTGATCAGTACTAGGTTACTTCCTGTGAACCTTCTCTCCACCTTAATTCCTAAAATAAAGGCTAGAGCCAGTGATTGGTCAGGAGGAAGGAAGGTGGAGTTGAAAATTTAGGAGAGAAGGAGGAGGGGGAAGAATAGAGGAAAACAGAGGAAGAGGTAGAAGGAAAATGGAGCAGAAGCACTTGGCCTGGAGAAACCACAAGTTCTAAGGGGTCTCATAGATGGGGAAGATGGTAGTGTAGTGATAGGTCTGCCCAATCTAGGTGTGCACTTTGTCCTCATATCCATTGAATCATGTTGTCTTTTTCCAGGCTTATTTGGTTTGAAGAATTACTGTAAAAGTGGTATATTTACAAAATGGAGCATTACTTAGATATTAATAGAGAAGACATGAAGAGTTAGATAGGGAAATATATAAAACTAAAAAAAAAAAAAGTCCTAAATGAGATATCCCAACTCAGAAAAACAAATGTGGTATTTATTCATTTACATTGTGTTGTAGCTGTGAAGACTTTCATAACCAAGCTATAATCTACAGGACCACAGAGAGTAGATATGGAGTATGGGACTAGAAAGAACACATAGATCTTGTTAGATAAATAAAATAGAATAGATGGATTGACAGGCGGAGGCTGAAATACAGAATCAAGTGGAGTTGAAAAAGGTAAAAGGGTTTCTTGAAATACAGGAGAGACTACAAAAATTAGGAAGCATTTTTTGGGGTAGTATGTAAACTTAATATAATAATAAGTTATTAAAATATATGAATTCATCAAAATGAAACCTCCAAGTAACAGAGAAGACTGAGTCTAAATTGAATATCTCTTGTCACCAAGTGAAACTTCCAGTTCTTGGACACTGGGTTACATCTAATTGTTTGGTTGGTCAAAGGGCCCCATAGAAATACGGAAACACAGGTTTTTGCATAGCCTATAGGCTGTTCTACACAAACTCACAGATACCATTGTTGAAGAAAATACCTACAGAACTACTTGAAAGTGAAGATGTCAAGCTGGTGCCCCCAATAGAGACTTTACCCTTAAATTCTTGGGTAAAATACCTTGGGTAAAGGAACATACTCTCCATGAACCCAAAAGGTAAAAAATAAACACAGTTCAGTCAAACTTTATTTATGATAGTGTACTGCCTAAAAAATATGCTAGGGTAATGAAGGCATGAAGCTTTAGAAGTAACTAACCAATAACAGATTTAACATGAAGCCCAGTTCATGAGATAAGACCCATACTCAGTATTTTTTGGGTGACCAAGTACTTGAGACTAGATAGCTTATGGACTTAGGGTAAAACCAAACAATATTGATTAAAAACAAGAAAGAAAGAAAAAATGATGTAGTAATAAATGAAATTATTTTTAATGATATAGTGGAATACTCCTACATAGCATTGCTCCCTTATCAAAAAAGAAGTTTCCTCCTGTACCATAAGGGAACAAACATGGAGTTCTCCAATTATACAGTGTGAAAGACTGAGAGACCATGTAATACCCAGTAGATAAATGGGATGTTTACATTAGTTCCCTACACTCAGAGCTCAGGGTACCCTATGGAAGAATACACAGAAAGAGTACAAGAGCCAGGAAAAATAGACACCACCATAAAAAAAAAAATAAGACCTTCTAAATCAATATAAACAAAGCTCATATGAACTCACTGAGACTAAAGCAATATGAACAGTGCTTTCAAGGAGCTGGACTAGGACCTCTGATCTTATCTTTTGGCTCCCATTTTAGTGTTTTAATGGGATATCTGTGAAAATGTGTTTTATTTCCTCAGATAAGGGGATGAGATGAGAGCCTTACCCAAGCTATGTTAACTCTGTTCTAACTATCCCTATGCCTAAGTCTGAGCCTGGAAGGCAGAAACCTCCATACAATCTAACCTTCCAAACTGGTTTATTTAGTCTGGGTGCTCTTGGCTTTTGACTGAATTGTTCTGCTTGGCCTCATAGTAACTTATGCAAATGTTCTCATCTTCTGACTCTGTCTCATTCTCTGGCTTATTTTGCCTTCACTGGTATCTAGCTCATTTTTACACAATCTATCTTTGTAAAACTGTTCCTCCAAAACTGCCATATAGACACATGACCACCACAACCTCTCTCTCCCTGTACTTCTCTTAAGTAGCTGTCTTTTCTGTGCTGTTCTTATGTGATTTGGGTGTATCCTATCTCTGACTCATTCTGTCAAATCTTTCTCTGATTAATCACTTTGTATGCCTATCACTTTGATGTCACTTACAAACATATCTGCTTCCTTCTACAAACTAATCTTATATTAGGTATTGAAAGTATGTTCTAAGGGCATGTCCGTACTTGATTCAGATCATACTGTAATCCACTGTGTGTCTGCATTCCTGCTGGATCATGTGGACCTAGAAGAACTTTGGGTCTCTTCCAGTGCCAGAGTAGTCATGTTGCTGGATTAAAATTTCTCTAAATTTCTGAGTGTGCAAAGGAGTTTGTCTTTGTCTTGAAGGTGTGCCTCATGAACTCTTTCATTTCTGTTGGTTTGTCTTGCCCAAATTTGATATGATTTTTTGTTGTTATATGATTTTTTGTTTGATATAATATTTTTGTTATATTTAAAGGAGGAATTAATGAATCAGTTAATTAATTAATTAATTAAATCCTAGCCACTAGGATAACTGTTAACATCTGATATGTCTCTTTTACCTGCTAGGAGAAGGAAAATTAGTTTTCTTCATTATAGTGACTGGATTTAGCAAGCACAGCAGGGCAGGCCTTATCTTCAGTGATAGATAAACATCATATACTTAGATTCTCGTGTGTTACTCTGTGTATGTGTGTGTGTGTGTGTGTGTGTGTGTACTTTTATTTGGTTCACTTTGGTGGTTTTATTTAATGTGTTTTTACTCATGGTTTGGGATGTTATTTTTAAGTTTTGATTGTTTACTGGCAAAGAATTTAAAGTTAGGTGGGTAGGTAGAAGGGGAAAGGGAAAATACAATAAAATATATTTAAATTGGAAAACTATTTTAATAATTATACATACAATATATAAAGTATATGAAACACATTTTAAAAGTCTTACATATTACTGCATTCCCTATAGTTTAGTACTCTCTCACTGTGACTCTACGACACTTTCATGGTTAATAAAAATAAAATTAGTGTAAAGTTCCTAGATGAATACAGACAGTTCATTACCGATATCATATATATATATATATATATATATATATATATATATATATATATATATATATAGTTTTAGAGCTTTATTATAGAAAGGCAGGGGGGAAAGAAAGAGGTAGAAAGAGACAGAAAGAGAGGGGGGGAGGGGGAGGGAGGGGGGAGGGAGAGAGAGAGAGAGGGAGGGACTGGCCATGGCCTAGAGGAGAGAAGGGGGAAGAGAGAGAGAGAGGAAAGGCAAGAGAGGAAGAGGGAGAGAGAGCAAGAGACAGGAGCTAGGAGAGGAGGGTAAGGGGATTAAAAGGAGTAAGGGCAAGAGAGCAAAAGACCAATATCTTTATATATTTCTCAAAGAACAACAACTAAAGCTTCAGATTAGAAAGTGAGAAAAAGACAAATTTATAACATTACTTTTTTTAAAGTATTACTACTTAATTTTTCTGTTTAATATTTGTCATTCTAAATGAAATATTTTTTATAAAATCATACAGTTTAGTTTTGCTTTTTGTCACTATACCGTCAAAATGAATTATGATCTAGAAAAATAAAATACAAAATGCATTAAAAGTGATTTAGATTAGCATGTTCATATAGTTTTGATGGCAGATTTTTAAATTCATAATTATTTATTTAAACACATCAATTATATTTTGCCAATATGCATTTTGTTTTTCATAAATTCTTACATTTACTTGTTATATTCTAAATAGTATGAGTAAATAAGTATTAACTTACAAATTATATTCAAATTGTATATAATTGTATTAATTTGTATTATATTAATATTAAAACTACAACCAAATATATATGCAAATTCTTATATTCAACATAGTGTGATTAAATGAGTGTTAAAATACAAATTATGACTTGGGGATTAGAGTTAGTTGTACTATTTTATCTCTCAAAAATTAACTAAAAGTTTAGAATAAGTATATCTTTCAAAAACAGTATAAAAGGGAAGTACTCTGAGATGTTCATATATTAAAGGTGAGAACTTAGTAGTGTTATTTTTGTAATAGAATGTTTCCATTGAAATAAAATTAAGAAAACTTACTAGAGTCATAGTCTTTACCTGGTACATGGGTCTGTGTTCATATGCGAATTCCAAGACATATGCATTTTTGTTTATCTATCAGAATAAAAATTATTGATGAAATTATTTGTGCTTAGAATTTTATCAACTTCTTAAAGTTATCAAAAATTTCAGGTTTCATGTGCTTTCACATGGTCTTTCTTCTGTAAATCCTATAACCACTTGAATATACATGATTAAGTTCAAATTTTATGAACTAACTGTAGGAACTTTAGAGACAAAAATAGTACCAAAAACCATATTTTTATGAATACTCAGAAATGAACAAAACTAGAAGAAAATGACTATGATGATGAACCCAAAACTGCAAATGTATTTAAAAAATCTTAGAGACTATTTAATAATCAGAAGTTTAAGAATTTGAATTTAGATCTTCCTAATAAAACTCTAAGAGTACCAAACACTGCTGAATGTTGAAATCATGTCCTGTTTGTAAGTACTGCCTATATATTATATATATCATTAGTGCTATGTAATCACAAGATAGACAGGCAAGTGAAAAAGGACTTATGGAAAAATAAGATGGATTTAAAACAGAAACAGTTATTTCAAGGAAAAGTTGGCAGAATATGTTGAATATCATTTTTTCCTCAAATTTTGGTTGGGCCTTTTTACCTACAATTTTATGAAATGAAGTTCATAAATATAATGGTTTAATAAATTTTCTTATTATTCTAACCAAACACCGGCAAGGAAGCAATTGATGGGTTAGGTTTATTTTGACTCATTGTCTGAGGGTACAGTTTACCTTGGCAAGGAAAGAATAGCTTCAGCACTGGATCAGCCAAGATAAAAGGAGAGAAGTCACTTGCTCACATTTGATACATCAATAAATGAATATGGGCCAAGACATGCTGCCAGGAAGTAAATCCCACAACTTGCTCATTGGAGATCCATTTTCTTAAGCTGGGGCTTACATACCTTTCTTTCTTTCTTTCTTTCTTTCTTTCTTTCTTTCTTTCTTTCTTTCTTTCTTTCTTTCTTTCTTTCTTTCTTTCCTTCTTTCTTTTTTGACTTTCCTTTCAAACTCCCTACATTTTTGCAAAACCAAAACTTCAAGAGAATTCACTCCCGTAACCCCTGACATGACATTTTTTCTACTGAAGCATGCATACAACTAATGAGCAAATTATAGTATATAATATGAGTAGCACTAAGCTATAAATTACTGGTTATTAAAAACAAAAACAAGTCAAGTTGGGTGGGCAATGTTTTGAAAGAGATATGAGGAGCTATGAGAGACATTCTTTCAAACCATGTAAATAATTTTACTGAAGATGTTTTAAAAGTATGAAATGGTATTTATTATGAAATTCTCAAGGAATAGATGCTTTTTAGACTAATAGACAATTCTGTCTTGACCTACCAAGAGTTTTGATCTGAGAAATTCAGCAAGAAATTTCATAATAGTATACATATCTATTATCCATGCACAAGATGTTATAATAAATAATAAATACTCATTTTCAAAACTGTATTTATCATTTCTTAGATTATTGCTTCACTATTTTAAAATTAATTTTTGGGAGCCGGGCGTGGTGGCGCACGCCTTTAGTCCCAGCACTTGGGAGGCAGAGGCAGGTGAACTTCTGAGTTCGAAGCCAGCCTGGTCTACAGAGTGAGTTCCAGGACCGCCAGGGCTATATGAGAAACCCTGTCTCGAAAAACAAAAACAAAAACAAAAAACAAAAAACAAAAATATTTTTGGTACATATATGCTCCTTTAAAGATAGGAGACCAAAGAAACATTGTCTACCAGATACAACAAGATCAGGACATACACATACACACACACACACACACACACACACACACACACACACACACATAGTATATATATTCCTGAAAATTATAAATGTATAAGATATAAAAGTATGTTTTTTTGTTGTTGTTGTCATAATGCTCTCATCCTTTGGTTGAATCATTTTTGAGAAAAAAAACACTCAAATTATTTTGATTTAGAAGGCTATACATGTAAACCTTGGCAATATTGTTCTGTGTGTGGCCTCTAGAAACTATTATCTACCTTTTAGAATCATGAATATACCCATTCTTTCTCATATTTTAATTATCTTAATGCATCTGTGGACAAAACACTTCATAATTCTTAGTATACTAATATATAAATAGTCAATGGTCACCTTTTAAAAAATTAATTCCTTCTATAAAATCCTTAAAGGCAAATATGCAAAGTGATAAATACTAATAGCACACAACTGAAGTTATCTTCTCTTAGTTACACATTTTGTGGGGGTGGAGCAATTACTTTGATAAGATAGTAAGTAGCTGGAAAACAAATATAATGAACCATTGGAAGACATTGTAGACAGCCATATCACTCTGACCAGTGTGATGGAATAAAGAAGGACATATATGGAAAGGAATTTTAATCAAAAGTCTAACTTCCCATACATTTACATTTTTAAAAATTTCTTTCACTTTTCCTGTAGGAAATTGAGATTATTTTAATTTTTGTCTATCTGCCTATAAACTTAATAAAGAATTCGAATTGTTCTGAAAAATCTATACGGAATCCCGGGCAGCAGTGGTGCACACCTTTAATCTCAGCACTTGTGAGGCAGAGCCAGGCAGATTTCTGAGTTTGAGGCCACCCTGGTCTACAGAGGACAGCCAGGGCTACACAGAGAAACCCTGTCTCAAAAAAATAACAAAACAAAACAAACAAACAAAAAGCCATACAGTTCTATAAAATAAATTGCAACTTATAAACTGTTTTCTTCACTTATATTAGGGCATCCTAAGATGTATAATAGGTCCTTTTCCTGATCCATTTAAGAACAATTGCAAAATAGATATCGAAACCCATGTGGTATGCCATATACTCATCTGTAAACTGACTTCTTTCACCTTGTGATTCTATCTATCCATCCATCATCTATCTATCAATATATTTATGTATCTCTGTGTGTGTGTGTGTGTGTGTGTGTGTGTGTGTGTGTGTGTGTGTGTATCTACAAGTGGTATCCTTGTGTGGTGCATGTATATGTGGAAGTCATATATCAACCTGGGTGTTTGTTCCTCAGGAAATGTTGTGTCTTTCATTTGCCTTGAATTCGGAACTTGCCAATTATTGTACAGGGATTCTAAAAGGGATTGCATACACGTGTCTCATTGGAATTGCAACCGCACATTAACACCACCATCTTTATTGACACATTTTCCCAGAATGCAACAAGCATTTTGTTTATTGAACTCTCCGTCAACATTCAGTTTGAATCTTCACTTGAAATCCAGCATTAAAGCATTACTGATTCTACCTAGATGGTGTTTTGCACATCCTATCTTATATAATAAGAAATGTTGGTATCAGAATGATCAATTATGGTTGTTTGAGTTCATTTTCTCATTTTTTCTGCATGTAAATTTTACTAAAAGCAATTTTACCACATTTTTGAATACTTAATTGTACAGATACTAACAAATGTAAAGTTTAAAGAAAAATTTTGGAATATGTATCAAAGTTTGTTATCAGTTTTTCTGAACATTTGAGAAAATATTCATAAATATTTTAAGCAGAAAAGTAGGACAAAGGTTTTGAGTGTGCTTCCAGTATCTGAATAGCAAAGTAAATTACGACATTCGTATTGTGTATAGAAATTGATTCTGGTTCTACCTCCCAGCCCCAGCCCCCAGAAATAAGACTCAGACTCAAATATATATTTATAAATGTCTTGGCCATATAGCTAATGTATTCTCTGACTAGAATCATAACTTAAGATAATACATTTAAGCCAGGCATGGTGGCTCACGCCTTTAATCCTAGCACTTGGGAGGCAGAGACATGTGGATTTCTGAGTTCGAGGCCAGCCTGGTCTACANAGTGAGTTCCAGGACAGCCAGGGCTATACAGAGAAACCCTGTCTCAAAAAAAAAAAAAAAAAAAAAACCAAAAAACAAAAAACATTTATTTCAATCTATATTCTGACACATTGGTGGTTTCATATGCTCAGGTATCATACATTTGTCTCCACACATCTTCCAGGATGAATCTTCTATTGCTTTATTGTATTCCAGAATTCTTCCTGCCTCCTTGATGTCCCACCTCTTATTTATTATATAATAAATAAAAACCTATAGGCTTTTTAATTGACAAGTGATGCATCCATACAATACACAAGATATTCTTTCTACAATTGTACTCTGAGTAGGCCTTCAGAGTGAAACACTGACCTATAAGTAATAGCTATCAGGAAATACACCAGGAACATGAAGCATAAACATAACTTCAATTTCATCAAAATGACCTTTCCTATTCTTTTCCACACTATAAGACAAGGAGCCCTCCCTCAGATATAAACAATCCCCAAAATCATATATCTTTTTGTCTGGGTGTCAATTAAAATTTCATAGTTTCCATATCAACAGTTAAAATTTTAGGACTTAAAAGTAGAAAAAGAAAGAATTGAGATACTTCCAGCTATATCACACAGAAGTTGTAGTTATTAGTGGAATTTTTTTAATAATTATTATGAATATTCTAATACATTACAGAATGAAAACACAATGAAAATGTATTATTAAATTTAACAAGTCAAGAGAAAGGTCATGTAAAAAGTTTCAAAGAAATTAAGGTAAACTTCTACATATTAAACAAAATTAGCGATTCACTTAAAGGTTATATGACAAATTTTTAAAAACCAAAACCCATTATTGAAATATCCACAAGCTTAATAATAACTAATGGGCATACTGTTGGAAAGATAAATGAGAAAACACAAAAATAAATGTAATACAGTATAAATGTTTATTTGTTATGATTTTAGGAAGGAAGAGACAAGGGTTAAGGCCAAAGAAGTATTCCCATTTTTACTGAAAACAATTATTTTTCATATAATGTAATCTGATTATAGTTTCCAACCCTCCTGCTCCTAGTTCCTCCTGATACCCATTCCTATCTCAGTCCACTCCCTTTCTCTTTATAATGAGAAAGGGAGATGTTTCTAAGAGATAACCAATAAACATATAAACAAATAAAAAAAACTATAATACCATAAAACAAATAGAATCATAGCAGGTCTGGACAAAGGAAGGATGCCCCCAAAAGACACAAGAATCAGATGCCCATTCATTCTCACATTCAGGAGTTCCATAAAAATATTAACTCAAATCTCTAATTGCTCAGTTGATTTAGAAGCCCTAGTTTTTCCTGGGTTTTCTATTCCCTCTGCCTCTTACACTCTTTCTACCTCTTTTTTAGCTGGGTTCCTTGAGCTCTGTGGGAATAGTTTAAATGTTAATATCTCATGTAAAGCTGTGTGTTCTAAGGTCTTTCTCTTGTGGGATGTCTCTATATTTATTCCTATCTGCTACAGGAGGAAGCTGTGGTGATGTTTGAGATAAGCACCAATCCTTGAATTTAATAGAATATCATTAGGAGTGATTTCATCACAATTCTTTTATTTAGGTAGTGTTTAAAAATCCTACTTGTTTATTTTTCTCTAAATATGCTAACACACTTGAAATTTAAGTTCAATGAATCCCAAGCACAAGAGAATAAACTGTCATCAATTATATCATAATGTAACACTAGAGAATGTAAATGAAATAAGAATATTCAAGGTATCAACAAGATACAACAGAAATAAAATTTTCAATGTAATGAGTACAGACTGGTCACATACCTCTCAAGGAATTTGTTGGAAAAAAGCAGAAACTAACATAGGTAGTATAGAAACAACAGAAAATTTTAAAGGCTGTACTTGATAAAAATTCCTTTAAGATAAATAAGCATGAATGCATGGGGTAGAAGAAATCAGATGGCACAATATAGCTGGCACAGTAAGTCATGTCTGTACTTTCAATGCTCCAATATTGAGGAGTGATTACAAAAGACTCACTGAAAGATGATAAGCAAGCTAGTGTTGACTATGCAAGCACACAATGAAAAAACATCAAAGAAACCCCACCTTAAGCAAGGGGGATGGCATTAGACAGATACTGTGAGGTTGTTCTCTGACATTCATGTGTATACTGTGGGATGGATAGACTACATTAACACATATAGACAGGCAGGTGCTTACATGAGCATACATGTACACATATAAACAATAGAAATTCACTAACTATATAATTTATCACAAGCATAAACAGACTAGAAATCTCATTCATGGTGTCCTTCTCCCTTGGTCAAGTAAGAAAATGCAAACTTGAATAATGTCATAAATATCTATGTATCTAAACATAAATATAGATACATGTGGAATTAAAACATGTACATATAATTACAATAAGATTATGAACAAGTGGGGTTCAGTAGTTTAGAGTGCATAGTTCTCTTGCAAAGACTCAAGTTTGCTTATCAAATGCCTACATCAGAGAGCATTCAACAATACTAATTTCTGAAAAACAGGCAACTAATACTCTTGTCTCAATGACTGTCTTTAAAAAGCTTGCCCTGACTCCTTATAACAAAATAAAAAAATAAAGTGTAGAAGTAAGAAAAAAAGATATTGAATTGAAATTAAAAATACTCTTAAATTGCAAAACATCCAGAGAAGTTCTAAAGCAGATTGTGGTAAATCAAAGCATAAAGTATTCTCTAAAAATTTCTTTTTTTTTTATTA
This sequence comes from Mus pahari, assembly GCF_900095145.1. Lineage (NCBI taxonomy): Eukaryota > Metazoa > Chordata > Mammalia > Rodentia > Muridae > Mus > Mus pahari. Next base: position 14,243,788 of record NC_034598.1, read on the forward strand.
TTATTATTATTTTCTTTATTTACATTTCAAATGCCATCCCGAAAGTT
>NC_034598.1:14244084-14256660 GCF_900095145.1 Mus pahari
GTTCAGACCTGGGAGACCGCTTCTGGGTAGACACCTACAAATTTCTTAAAAAATTAATGAAGAATTAATACAAAGGGATAAATAACAGTAATAGTTTACTAACTGAAGAAAATATAATTTGTGGAAACTTATTTTTAAAAGACATAATTTTGAACCTAAATAAGGATATTATAATGCAGGATAGCACTGATAAGTATTTTCCTGTGTATAGATGCATGGAATCTAAGCAAGATATTGAAATTTTAATTTACCAGTATGTAGAAATGAAACACACTACAAATAAACAAATCTTAGTGAAAGAAATCCTGAAGTTGGTGTGCAAATATGATGTTTTCATTTGCTTGGCACAAATATCCAACAAATGCCAAAGCAAACAAGCCTATATTGAAATGTGTTCATGAAAATTACTAAAGAACAAATATTATCAATTTCTGATGAAATGTTGGAGAAAAGTTCCAACAGCATTATGTAAAGAAGTTAACTTTGGGAAACTTTGATAATAACTCTAGGAAATATTTATTTATATGCATTATTTATTCTAGAAATTTCTACACAAATATGCAAAATGTGTCATAAAAATAATAATGTGTATTTGCCCAATTAATGCTGATAAATCAGACAGTAAAAGTTCCAAAAATTGGAACTTCCAAATGAAAAACACTTGAAATTTCACTGTTAATACGATTACAGGACTTGTTAAACATAACATTCTAAACTTAACAAAACCATAGAGTAGTTTGCTTAATTCTGAAACAAATTATAAAAATTAGTGACATATATCTATGGCATCTCTGATATTTCTATGTGTGCAAGTTAATATTTTACAAATTAAACAAAGTTAGTTCTTGAATAAAATTATAAGCTTTTCCACAACTGAGAAAAAATTAATCAGAACATTGCATCTGAAAATATAGAGGGAGAGAGCATTCCTGTAATAAATACAAGGCATATATTTAATGTAGAATTGTGGGTAAATATTGACTTGTCATATGACTTACTACTACATGAAGTTTCAAACTCAGAAAAAAATACATATTTTAAACTGTAAAAGTGGCTTGAGAGGCAGGACAGTAAAATGATGAAAGCTTCACATTTTCATGTAGAGATGCTGAAGTTTTCCAGTCATAACAGAATCTCTGATGGTATAGGATTGATATAAACAATATCAGGAACAATTAAAAACTGATATGTAATGCAGTATTATGAAAAAAGGGACAAGGCCTTTTTATTTCCATGTTTATAATATATACAGTTATAAATATTGTTGTTAAGATTCTTTTCGATTATATTTAAATTACTTATTTCTCCATGTAGGTTAAGGAAATCTTGGTGAAATCAATATAATGAAAATTATTGAATGTGAGGAAAGGAGTGATACCTATTTGTGAGATATAAAGCTAGGGAGATGAATGGTATAAAATCCTGTATTGTTCATGTGAAGACCTATCCTGAAGCTTACTCCAAACAGTCAGCAGAAGCTGTTCATCTAAGCTGCACAATGCCTAATGCTCAGGATTTAGCCAGGGGCTTACAGAGAACAGCAGTGTCCAAAGTGAGATTGATCCTTCTGTGGATCTGGGTTGAGTAAAAGCCATGAGCGTTGAATTATCATAGGACAGAATGACAACTTATTAGTTTACAAGATGGGAATCAAAAGATACAACTTTTGAAATGTTCTGCCAGAATAAAATAAATAAATAAAACAAATGAACTTGAATGACTCCTCTCTCCAGAACAAGAACCTTGTATGAAGTGATTCCTATGGAGGAAGTAGTCTATGTTATTGGATCTGTGATTATAAAAGGATTAAGGTAAGTCCATTTTTGTAATAGGATTAAAATATTTACATACTGAGAGTCTGAAAATCCAGTATTGACATCTAAGGCTTTTATACTTGAGAATGGAGAAAACCAAAAGAAGTCCCTAATATGATGGAATAGATGCCTTTAGTGAAGGATAACAACAAGATCTTCACTGTAGTGGTATAATTAAAACAGAGAAGCAGATTGTACCCATATTGGCAAATATATGCTTTTCTTTTACTAGACTGAATGGCTCAATATTCTCATTATATGGTTCCCATATACACCTTTTGAATAGTGCCTGTAATTGGCAGTTAGATGTAACTAATATCATAAGAATGTTCTGTCACTGCAGCATAAATTTCCATGTCTCATTTTTGTAGCTATTATGCCTTTTCTAAGTAAGCTCATATTCTCAACAAATTGCCTGTACTAGTTGTTTCTATAGTTCGTAACACAGAAAACACAATGAATTCCACAACATTTGATATTATTGATGTTTGTTTATATATCAAAATAGAAGATTGCAAGTTAAAGTAACTGTGTGAATGCAAGCTCTGCCTGGCTGCTACTCTGAGTGATTAATATTTACTCAATATTGTGGTGATGCAAAATTCTGAAAATAACTCTTACATTTTGGAAAAAAAGAGACTACAACTCTTACTGGACCTTATATTTTGAAGTCTCTTAGGAAATAGTACAGCTATGTCTTGTGTGCTCAGCCTGTCCACTTAACCTTCCATCAAGCTGGCTTCTCAACTTCTATAATCTAAGCTAATACATAACCATATGGACAGATCATGACATACATTTGAACTCTGCCTGGGACTTTCTAGATGGCCAGGTGACAGTCGATACATTCTGAAAATGTTTTGCTCAAGAATGTCCCTGTGGGTGGAAAATGCACCTTGGCCTAGCCTTGGAAAAAGCCCTTACGTTCCAACATTCCCCCACTTTGTTTTTTTTTTTTTTGGGGGGGGGGTTCGAGACAGGGTTTCTCTGTATAGCCCTGGCTGTCCTGGAACTCAATTTGTAGACCAGGCTGGCCTCAAACTCAGAAATCCCCCTGCCTCTGCCTCCCAAGTGCTGGGATTAAAGGCATGTGCCACCATACCTGGCCCCACTTTTTTGTATAAGCTCCAGTCCTGGAGCTACACTCAGGGGTTTCTGGTAACTTATTCTTCAGGTTCTATCCTCAGGGTCTCATATTGTTGGTACAGGACCATCAACTGTACTACTCCTATTCTCTTTTTTAGGAAGGCTACAAGTTGGTTCAGTATGCAGGGTCCAATGGTCAACAATAGCAGGAGAACAAATAGGGGTCCTAACAAGGTGAATGTGAGGGTGGTTAACTAAGGGGAGGTGTTAAATCAAGACTCAAGCACTGCCTCTGTTCTCTTTCTCTCTTTGATTGGCTAGCACTTCTCTCACCTTCGCCATTGAATCTTTAACAAACCTGCATGGTATATGTAAAAGAAACCCTCCTCAGCTAAGGTAGCACACAGCCCTCCTTACTGAAGGAAAAGTAAGTCTAATCCTCTCCTAGTCTAGAGTACTATTTCAAATACTAAAGGCAATGATTCTTGAAAGTGACTAATGGAAGTTTCTATTCTCTATATATCTAAATCAATGGCTGCCCCCAGAGTGTCATAATTGGTCCCTTGTAAGACCAAAGATCCTGATGGCTGCATCAGTGGCCCCCAACTCCAACAGAAGGGAGACAATAAGTTCTGTAAAGGTTTGGTGGTCAACCACATGAAGGCTGCATAGGATTGGGGAAGGAACCAGAACCCAAAGGTACCACCAGGCGACCATGATCTTGAGCTTGAATGTGTTGTCTTTCTTCTATATTGTCTAGGAAGTAGGCCATCTGCAGGTTTCACATGAGAAGCTTGCACTGAGGCTGCAATACCATCTCCCTTGAGAGTTGTGGGAGTGGCTAGGAGCACCAGGAAGGGTCCCTTCCATCGGGGTTTCAGCAACTGTGTCCAATGTCTCTGGACATAGACTCAGTCACCAGTCTGGAAGTGGTGGTGAGGTCTCTGGTATTACTGGACCACATAAGGCAATTTGGGACAAATCTCATGTTGTACTGACTGAAGGGCTTGGAACCTCAAAAAGAGGTTCCTATCAGTGAATTTGGAGAGTATGAAGGGCAGTGGCACTGACAGGAAGGAAAATCTATACTCCCCAGAAAACAAGCTGAAAACTTACTTAACAAAATGAAGAGATGGACTAAATTAGGGCATAAGAAGTTCATCCAAACAGTCAAGGTATCTAAGGTATATGTAGTGGACCTTAGGTTTTTTGACAGAGAGACAGTAGAACAGTGTGAGGTATGTCGGCAAGTAAATGCTTAAGTGATCAAGAGCAAACAGGGCAAAAGACCTAGGAGAGAGTGACCTGGTATATATTGGAGGGTTGATTTTACAGATGTTAAGCCAGGAAAACATGGTTAAAATACCTTCTATTGTTTGTAGGTACTTTCTCTGGATGGGTTGAGGCTTTCCCCACCAAGCAGGAAACAGCTACCATTCTATCCAAGAAGATATTACAAGAAATCTTCCTGAAGTTTGGAGTGCCCAATGTAATTGAACAGGATAATGGTCCTGATTTTGTTTTGAAGGTAAGTCAGTGTTTGGCAGAGATATTGGGAACTAGTTGGACGCTCCATTGTGTGTACTGTCCCCAGAGCTCAGGGCAGATAGAGAATGAACAGATCCTTAAAAGACACCTTAACTAAATTGACCTCGTAGACTGGTGTTGACTGGGTGGTGTGCCTTCCCTTGGCCCTGTCCGAACCCAAAACACCCTCTACCATTTTAACCTGACCCCTTTTCAGATCCTGTTTGCTATTCTAACTCCCTTCATGTCCACTGGGCCCTCCCGGGAGGCATATCTATAATCTTAGTTATGTGAACTTCCAGTCTCTGATACAGATAATGCATGTGTATTATTTGCAAAAAGCACCAAACACAGAGTTGAAAGAAGCTTCTTAAAATTTATTACATGGTGGAATACAACCATTTATAAATACTGATTAATAAATGATTATATATGTTTTTTAAATTTTGTCACAGTTTTTTTTTAAATTATTTACATTTAAAATGTTATCCCCTTTCCCAGTTTCCCCTCTGCAAACCCCTATCCACTCTCCCTTCCCCCTGTTTCTACAAAGGTATTCCCCCACCTACCCACTTCTTTCTCAACACCCTAGCATTCCCCTATGCTGGGACACTGAGCATCCACAGGACCAAGGGCTTCCCTTCCCATTGATGCCAGATAAGGCAATCCTCTGCAACATATGTGGCTGGAGCCATGGGTCACTCCATGTGTACACTTTGGTTGGTGGTTTAGTCCCTGGGAACTCTGGGAGAATCTGGTTGGTGGATATTGCTGTTCTTCATATGGGGTTGCAGACCCCTTCAGCTCCTTTAGCCCTCCCTTTAACTCCTGCATTGGGTACCTGTGCTCAATACTATGTTCAGCTGCAAGCATCCACATCTGAATTGGCAGAGCCTCTCAGGGGACAGCTGAAATTTGCAGGCAGATAGATTGAACTAGAAAATCTCATCCTTAGTAAGGTAACCCTGTCACAAAGAACACACATGATATGTACTCAGTGATAAGTGAATATTAGGGAAGACAGTTGGAATATCCACGAAATGACTTATAGACTATATGGAACTCAGGAAGAAGGAAAAACAAAGTATGGGTGCTTCAGTCATACTTAGAAGGGAGAATAAAATAAGTCATGGAAAATAGAGGGAGGGAGGACCTGGGAAGGAGAGACAAGGGGGAAGGAAATAAGAGGCAGAATCAGGTATGGGAGGAGATGGGGGGATGAAGTACAGAGGGTCAAGAAATTGAATGGAAGTGTGTAGCAGTAGGGCATGGGGAACTGGGGGTAGCCACTAGAATGTCCCAGATGCCAGGAAATCAAAAGGCTCCCAAGAGCCAACAGAGATGACATTAGCTGTAATACACACAAAAAAGGGGAGAGAGATCTTGTAGAGACCAAATCCTGAAGTTAGGCATGACTTCTGATGCAGAAATGGTCCACCCACCCATCTCAAAACTATTAACCCAGAATTGCTTCTGTCTAAAGAAATCCAGGGACAAAGAGTGGAGCAGAGACTACAGGAAAGACCATCCAGAGACTGCTCCATTTAGGGATATATTACATCTACAGACATTAAACACAGACACTATTTCTGATGCCAAGAAGTGCTTGCTGACACTGATATTTTCTTTATCTAGGTCAGTTGATATCAGTTAGAGCTAGTTACATTTTTATTGGAAAAACTCTGTAAAAGTTTCTGCAAAGTATCCCATTCCTTCCCCATATGATACTCTCTGTGCTGTTCAATAAAGATTGAACAAAACATGTTTTTTGTTTGTTTTCTTTCCTATTAGATATTTTCTTCATTTACATTTCAAATGCTATCCCCAAAGCAACATGTACCCTCCCCCTGCCCTGCTCATCAACCCACCAACTCCCGCTTCCTGGCCCTGGCATTCCCCTGTACAGGGGCATATGATTTACACAAGAACAAGAGCCTCCCCTCTCATTGATGGCCAATTAGGCCATCCTCTGCTACATATTCAACTAGTGCCACAGCTCTGGGGGTACTGGTTAGTTCATATTGTTGTTCCTCCTATAGGGTTGCAGACTCCTTTAGCTCCTTGGGTATTTTCTCTAGCTCCTTCATTAGGGGCCCTGTGTTCCATCCAATTGATGANTGTGAGCATACACTTCTGTATTTGTCAGGCACTGGCATAGCCTCATAAGAGAGATCTACATTAGGATTCTGTCAGCAAAATTATTCTTGCATATGCAATAGTGTCTGGGTTAGGTGGTTGTATATGGAATGGATCCTGGGGTGGGGCAGTCTCTGGATGGTCCTTCCTTCCATCTCAGCTTCAAAGTTTGTCTCTGTAACTCCTTCCATGTGTATTTGTTCCCCATTCTAAAAAGGAGCGAAGTATTAACACTTTGGTTTTCCTTCTTCTTGAGTTTCATGTGTTTTGCAAATTGTATCTTGGATATTCTAAGTTTCTGGAATAATATCCACTTATCAGTGAGTGCATATCATGTGTGTTCTTTTGTGATTGGGTTACCTCACTCAAGATGATATCCTACAGATCCATCAATTTGCCTAAGAATTTCATAAATTCGTTGTTTTTAATAGCTTCATATTATTCTATTGTGTAAATATACCACACTTTCTATATCCATTGCTCTGTTGAGGGACATCTGGGTTCTTTCCAGCCTCTGGGTATTATAAATAAGGCTGCTATGAACATAGTGGAGCATGTGTCCTTATTACAATTTGGAACATCTTCTGCGTATATTCCCAGGAGAGGAATTGCTGGATCTTCCACTTGTACTATGTCCAGTTTTCTGAGGAACCACCAGATTGATTTCTAGAGTGGTTGTACCAGCTTGCAATCCCACCAACAATGGAGGAGTGTTCCTCTTTCTCCACATCCTCATCAGCATTTGATATCACCTGAGTTTTTGATCTTAGCCATTCTGACTGGTGTGAGGTGGAATCTCAGGGTTGTTTTGATTTGCATTTCCCTGATGATTAAGGATGTTGAACATTTTTTCAGGTGCTTCTCAGCCATTCGCTATTCCTCAGTTGAGAATTCTTTGTTTAGCTCTATACCCCAATTTTTTAATAGTGTTATTTGATTATATATTGGATATTAGTCCGCTTTCTGATTTAGGATTGCTAAACATACTTTCACAATCTGTTGGTGGCCTTTTTTGTCTTATTGACAGTGTCTTTTGCCTTACAAAATCTTTGCAATTTTAGGAGGTCCCATTTGTTGATTCTCGGTCTCACAGCACAAGCCATTGCTGTTCTTTCTGTTCAGGAATTTTCCCCCTGTGCTTTGAGGCTTTCCCCCCACTTTCTCCTTTATAAGTTTCACTGTCTCTGGTTTTATGTGTAGTTCCTTGATCCACTTAGACTTGAGTTTTGTACAAGGAGANNAGAATGGATAAATTCATATTCTTCTACATGATAACTGCCAGTTGTGCCAGCTCCATTTGTTGAAACTGCTGTCTTTTTTTACACTGGATGGTTTTAGCTCCCTTGATCAAGTGACCACAGGTTTGGTCTGAAATATATTCCATTGATATACCTGTCTGTCGCTGTAGCAGTACAATGCAGTTTTTATCACAGTTACTCTGTAGTACATCTTGAGGTCAGGCATGGTGATTCCACTAGAGGTTCTTTTATCATTGAGAATAGCTTTTGCTATCCTAAATTTTTTATTATTCCAGATGAATTTACAAATTGCCCTTTCTAACTCTGTGAAGAATTGAGTTGGAATTTTGATGATGATTGCTTCAAAACTGTAGATTGTTTTCAACAAGATAGCCATTTTTACCTAATTGATCCCACCAATCCATGAGCATGGGAAGTCTTTGCATCTTCTGAGATCTTCTTTGAATTCATTTTTTAGAGACTTGAAGTTCTTATCATACAGACCTTCACTTCCTTAGTTAGAGGCACACCAAGGTATTTTATATTATTTGTGACTATTGTTAAGGGTGTGGTTTCCCTAATTTCTTTCTTTGCCTATTTATCCTGTGTGTAGAGAAAGTCCACTGATTTGTTTGAGTTAAACTACTACTTCACTAAAGCTGTTTATCATGTTTAGGAGTTCTCTGGTGGAACTTTTAGGATCACTTATATATACTGTCATATCATCTGCAAATACAGCACTAACAAACAGATAGGCAGAAACACAATGATAACACAGATATGGATACGGTCACAGGTTCTGGCTCATTTAACAGACCGAGATGGAAAACATAGGAATGTTCAAGTAAAGAACTCAAACCACTGCTTAATTTTGGTTAAATAACTCCTACAAAAAATTATTTTAGCCAGGCGTGGTGGTGCATGCCTTTAATTCCAGTACGCAGGAGGCAGAAGCAGGCAGATTTCTGAGTTTGAGGCCAGCCTGGTCTACAAAGTGAGTTCCAGGACAGCCAGGGCTATACAGAGAAACCCTGTCTCCAAAAACCAAAAAAAAGAAAAAAAATACTTTTTATTTCAGGAGATACTCATTCATGGGATAGTCAAAAACCTTGGATAATGACCGAATTGATATAATAAAATACTCCTCTTTTTGTCTGCAAGGGGTCAGTTATCAACAGAGACTTTAGAATACCAGGAGAAAGCTGTTTCTTCCAGAAGAGAGAACAAACCACCTGGAAAGCTTTCTTGAGTAGAATAGAAGCTGTCATCTGATAACCCACAATTTGACTTCAAATCATTTATTTGCTGCCTTCAGACACCCCTTCTCTCAGGAAAAACTCTATAAGACATGGCTGGTCATTGGCAAACTATAAAATAAAGTTTTCTCCTCCTTGAACCTAGCCTCCAGAGACTAAATACCAGAAACAGTCTCCTAGATTTGGAGATTATTTTTTATTATTTCTTTTCATCTTTTTTCATTCATTTCTGGTTTGATATGATTATTTAACTTTGGCTTGGTTTGAATTTGGTTTGGTCCTTTTCAGAAGGTTAGATTTGCATCATTGTCATTTATTTTTTATTCCTTAGGTATTTTAAAACTTTCTCTTTTAATTTTTATATAATATATTTGATCATGTATTTCCTTTTGCCTCACTCCTCCCATATCCTATCCTATATCTTTGTCCACCCAAATAAATGTCCTCATGCTCGTTCTCTCTCAACAAAATAAAACAAAGCAAACTAATTAAACTACAAGAACAAAATAAAAAAAAAAAAACAGTAAACCAATAAAACAATACAAAAACAAAATAAAACTAAAAGACACCCCTATTTACACATAAAATACCAAAAGTAAAAGCGTGGAGTATTTGTGTGTGTGTGTGTGTGTGTGTGTGTGTGTGTGTGTGTGTGTGTTGGCTAACTACTTCTGTGCATGGTGCATTCCCTGGCATATGCTAGATATACCTATTGACACTCTATGCTAAAAAATGGATTTTCCCTTTAGAAGCTTTTTTAAATTTCAAATAGCCTTTAGGTTAACCATGGGACCATGTGTTCACTCCTCCTGTATGTTGGGATCTTGTCTGTTGTATGTGAGTTTATATATGCATTAGTCATATTAAATCTGAATACACAGTTTCCATGGAGTGTTCTACCTCTTCAATTGAGGGGGTTCTCAGAGACTGAACTGCTAGCTAAGGAGTATACATGGACTGGACCTAATCCTCCCTACACATATGTAGAAGATATGTAGCACATATGCATCCTGGCCTTCATGTGGATTCCAAACAAATGGAATGACAACTATCCTAAAAGCTGTTGTCTGTCTTTGAGAAATTTTCTTTTAGTTGGACTGCCTTGCTTGGTCACATTCAGATAGGATAGACCTAGCCTTGGGGAAATTTGATGTGCTAGGTTAGGGGGATGTCCAGGGGCACAACCCTCTCGGAGGAAAAGAGGAGGGAAGATAGGAGAATGATTTTGAGAGGGTGTGATGTGGTGTGTAGAGAGCAGGATGTAAAGTGGAAAAAAAGGGGGACATTGAAATCACACACAATTAATATGTCAATGTAATTGTGTAACTTTACATTTAGCAACACATTTTTCCTTTTAATGAAATTTGGTGCACCAAAGTTTGGTACATTTATGTTTATGGAGATATTGTCTTCTTAGTAAGCTGTTTCTTTGATAAGAATGGCATGCCCTTCTTTATCTCTTCTCATTAGTTTTACTTTGAAGTCTACTCTGTCACATAATAGGCTAGTCATATCTGCTTTAATTCTGGACTTTGATTGCAGTTGTAGTATTTTCTCCTTTGTTTAACTCTAAGGTCTTACTTATTGGCCTGCTATTGGGCCTTAGTGGAAAATGAATGTTTGACAATAGGACACCAAGTTACTATGCGACCTGAACTACCCATCATGAGCTGGGTACTATCAGANCCTGCAAGTCATAAAGTGGGATGCACACAGCAGCAGTCTATTAACAAGTGGAAGTGGTATATGCATGATTGGTCCAGAGCAGGTCCTAAAGACACAAGCAAGTTACAAGAAGAAGTTGCTCAAATGTCTATGGTTTCTACTCCTGTTACAATGCTATCTGCTGCCAAGCATGTGCTTATAGCCTCATAGGGTATTCCCTATGATCTGCTGACTGAAGAGGAGAAGACTAGGGCCTGGTTTACTGATGGCTCTGCACGTTATACAGGCACCACCCAGAAGTGGACAGCTGCAATATTACAACAGCTTTCTGGGATGACCCTGAAATACACAGGTGAAGGGAAATCTTCACAGTGGGCAGAACTTCNGGCAGTACACATGGTATTACAGATGGTTTGTAAGAAGAAATGGCCAGATGTANGATTATTCACTGACTCATGGGCTGTAGTCAATGGATTGGCCGGATGGTCAGGGACTTGGAAAGATCACAATTGGAAAATTGGTAAGAAAGATATCTGTGGAAGAAATATGTGGATAGATCTCTCCAAANGGGCAAAGGATGTGAAGATATTTGTGTCCCATGTAAATGCTCACCAAAAGGTGACTTCAGCTGAGGAGGAATTCAGTAATCAAGTAGATAAGAGAACCCATTCTGTGGATAGTCAGCCTCTTTCAACAGCCATCCCTGTCATTGCTCAATGGGAACATGAACAAGGTGGCCATGGTGGTCGAGATGGAGGTTATGCTTGGGCTCAGCAACATGGACTTCCACACACCAAGGCTGACTTGGCTACAGATGCTGCTGAATGCCAGATCTGCCAACAGCAGAAACCAACACTGAGCCCCAGATATGGCACCATTCCTCAAGGTGACCAGCCAGTAACCTGGTGGCAGGTTGACTACATTGGACCACTTCCTCCCTGGAAAAGACAGCATTTTATTTTTACTGAAGTAGATACTTATTCTGGTTATGGATTTGCCTTTCCTGCATGTGAGGATTCTGCTAAAACCTCCATCCATGGACTCACAGAATGCCTTATCTATCATCATGCTATTCCACACAGTATTGCTTTTGACCAAGGAACTCATTTCACAGACAGAAAAGTGCGACAGTGGGCCCATGATCATAGAATTCACTGGTCTTACCATGTTCCCCATNATCCTGAAGCAGCTGGTCTGATAGAAATATGGAATGGCCTTTTGAAGACACAGTTACAGCACCAAAATTAGGTGGTAACAGCATGGGAGGCTGGGGCAGAGTTCTTCAGAAGGCAGTTAATCCTTTGAATCAGTGTTCAATATATGGTACAGATAACCCCCATAGCCAGGATCTACGGGTCCAGAAATCAAGGGGTGGAAAAGGGAATAGTTCCACTCACTATCACTCCTAGTGACTCTCTAGGAAATTTTTTGCTTCTTCTCCTCATAACTGTAGGTTCTTCTGGCTTAGAAGTTTTTGTTCCAGAGGGGGGAGTACGCCTACCAGGAGCCACAACAAACATTCCATTGAACTGGAAGCTCAGACTTNCCCCTGGTCATTTTGGGCTTTAATGCCCTTAAACCAATAGGCTAAGAAAGGAATAACAGTGTTANGAGGGGTGATAGATCCAGATTACCATGGGGAAACTGGATTACCTCTCATAATGGAGGTAAGCAAGATTATGTCTGGAATGTAAGAGATCCCTTAGAGTATCTCTTAGTACTACCATGTTCTGTGATTAAAGTCAATGGAAAACTACAACAGCCTAATCCAAGCAGGATGACAAAGGACACAGACCAATCAGGATTGAAGGTATGGGTCAGTCCTCCAGGAAAAGAGCCAAGACCTGCTGAGGT
>NC_034598.1:14257239-14260679 GCF_900095145.1 Mus pahari
TGAAACTGAGCAACTGCTAGATCATTGGACTTCCATTCAAAGCTGCTACTGACCATTGTTGGGAGTTGGACTACAGACTGTAAGTCATCAATAAATTCCTTTACTATATAGAGACTACCCATAAGTTCTGTGACTCTAGAAAACCCTGACTAATACTTCCTATAGAAAAAAAATGATAGATATATTTCATTCCGACTATTAATTTTAGCTACATAATTGAGGCCATTAATATTTAAAGTATCAATTGGTAAGTGTGTGTTGATTGTACTGGTTGTGTTATCAATATTCAATCTTGTTTTCTGTTCTAATTGTACTTTGACTTTGTCTTTATTACTTCAGTATCTTATATGAACATTCCTCTCACTTAAAATATTAGCATTGTATCATAAGTTATAATTCTGTAAATTAAAACAGAAACATCTAGAAAACATAAATTGAACAATGTGTTACAATTCAGATTCATCTTGTACAAATAAATAGCTATTCTACATACCACAGAGAGAGGGGGAAGGGAGGAAGAGAGAGAAAGAGACAGAGACACAGAGACAGAGAGAGATCACAGACAAACTCCTATTCAAAATAGCCTAAAATAAAATGAAATATCTAGCAATAAACATGATCAAGGAAGTGAAGGACATTTGCAAGGAAACTTTAATCCTATGACAAAGAAGATGTAGAGAAGGATTAGAAAATGGAAAGACATCACAATTTAATGAAAACTATTTATATAATTTATCAAAGTGGCAAACTAATGATGAATATTTATAAATTCATTGTATTCCAAACAAATCTTCATCCTATTCCTTAAAGAAATAGAAAGAAATTCAAAATTTGTATAGAATGAAAAAAACACAGCATAGCTAAAATATTCCTTAAAAAAAGTTCAAAACAGAATAGGTATTTCAGATCACAAGATTCATAAAATATATAACCATAGAGTTAGAAACAATATGGTACTGAATTATAGCAGAAATGCATAAAACAAGTGGAAAAAAATTAACCACAAGAACATTCAATTTCAGTCATTTAGAATTTGACAAAGATGACAAACTGACAATGGAGAATAGAACCATCTTAAACAAATATTGATAGAAAAAAATATTTTCATCGACAACACCTTGCATTAGCTAATTCCAAATACATCAAAACTGAAAGGCAAAATCTGAAATTGGAAAAAAAAAAAAAACATACGTAGTACCTTACATGATATAGTTGTAGAAAACAAATTCCTGAATAAGACTCTATTTTCCATATAATTAAGACATTAAATTGTGCTGGAGAGATGGCTCAGTGGTTAAGAACACTGGCTGCACTTTCAGAGGTCCTGAGTTCAATTTCCAGCAACCACATGGTGGCTCACAAACATCTCTAATGGGATCCTATGCCCTCTTCTGTTGTGTCTAAAGGCAGCTACAGTGTACTCATATAAATGAAATGAATAAATACATCTTTTTAAAAAAGACATTAAATCAATAAAACCTCATTAAATTCAACTTTTTTTTGCACAATTAAGGCAACAATAAACAAAGCAAAGAAGACACCCACTGATTGGATAAGAATCTTTATATATCTGCCAGAGGATTAATATCCAATAGTATAAAGATTAAAAAGAATTGATTCAAAGACACAAAGACCCATTTTTAAAAATGTGCCTGGGGGTGCCAGCACCAGGTCGCCTAGGATGCAGAGTCAGGGATAACTGGTGAGTGGACCACAACATCTTCTCCAATCAAATTGCGCAGGACCTGAGACAGCACTAGGGAAACAGAGAATCAGCCTGATCAGGGGTACAAATCCCTTCTAGTCTGTGCTTGCACCTGGTCACCTAGGGTGCAGAGTCAGCAGACACCCCCATGATCCCTAGTGGACTCCCCACGTGATCTTCGGATCACTAATGAGTGGAACACAACATCTGCTCCAATCCAATTATGAAGGGCCTGTGACAGCAGGAACAAGGACATCAGAACCCTTCCTGATCAGAGGCTTGGTTTCCTTTTAATAAGTTCTGGTTTACCTTGGTTTTGAACAGACCAGACAGCTCCACGGTCCTCAAAGGAGATACCACTTGCAGGCATTGTAACACGCCCAGGATCTTAGGAGAACAGGATCTCGGGATAACAAGAGATGGGCCACACCAGTATTTGAGGGTCTCAGAGGAGCTTGACTGCCAAGAACTCTGACACACCCAGAATCTCAGGTTCACAGGGGGCCACAATCACAGAGAAAGCTGAACACTGAGGAGTCATGAATCAATTGGGATTATAAGAAGGACAGGCTCGAATCAGATATAGTGAGGGCAACAAGCACTTGAGATAATCAGATGGCAGGAGGCAAACATAAGAACAGAAGCAAAAGAAACCAAGGTTAGTTGGCATCATCAGAACCTAACTCTCCCACCATAGCAAGTCCTGGATACACTATTACACCAGTAAAGCAAGACATGGATCTAAAGTCACTTCTCATGATGATGATGGAGGACTTTAAGAAGAAAATACAGGAAAAAAAAACAGGTAAAGAGCTAGAAGCCTTTAAAGTGGAAACAAAAAATTCCCTAAGAGAGTTAAAGGAAAACACAACTAAACAGGTGATGGAATTGAACCAAACCATCCAGGATCTAAAAATGGAAGTAGAAACAATAAAGAAAACACAAAGGGAGACAACTCTAGAGATAGAAACCCTAGGAAGGAAATCAGAAACCATAAATGCAAGCATCAGCAACAGGATACAAGAGATAGAAGAGAGAATCTCAGGTGCAGAAGATTCCATAGGGAACATGGACACAATAACCAAAGAAAATGCAAAATGCCAAAAGATCCTAATTCAAAACATCCAGGAAATCCAGGACACAATGAGAAGACCAAACATATACTAAGGTCAAGTCTAAGTAGATCAAGGAACTCCACATACAACCAGAGACACTGAAAGTTATAGAGCAGAAAGTGGGGAAAAGCCTTGAAGATATGGGCACAGGGGAAAAATTCCTGAATAGAACAGCAATGGCTTGTGCTGTGAGATCGAGAATCAACAAACGGGACCTCATAAAATTGCAAAGCTTCTGTAAGGCAAAAGACACTTTCAATAAGACAAAAAGGCCACCAACAGATTTGGAAAGGATCTTTACCTATCCTAAATCAGATAGGGGACTAATATCCAATATATATAAAAAAATCAAGAAGATGGACTCCAGAAAACCAAATAACCCCATTAAAANATGGGGCACAGAGATAAACAAAGAATTCTCAACTGGGGAATATCGAATGCCTGAGAAGCACCTCAAAAAATGTTCAACATGCTTAATCATCAGGGAAATGCAAATCAAGCAACCTTGAGATTCTACCTCACACTATTCAGAATGTTCAGAGTGGCTAAGATCAAAAATTCAGGTGACAGCAGATGCTGGCGGGGATGTGGAGAAAGAGGGACACTCCTCCATTGTTGGT